>NC_091234.1:20120172-20408066 GCF_040958095.1 Procambarus clarkii | reverse complement strand
TTCCGACCATCTCCCGTAGTCGCTTGTCTCTCGATAGTATTCTTGGTGACTCGGATACTTTTGATATCGTTCGCCTTATGCGTTTCTGTTCTCGTATTGGCATCCTTGGTGATATTTAGCGCCCTCTGATTATCCCGTACATTTGATGGTGCTACATAGCCTTCCCGGTTTGGTGCCTTCTGTTGATAATTACTTACTTACACAGGTGGGGTCCAGAGGTAGAGTCTCCTAGAGCACCAGGATAATGGGAGGGTTGGCCCCAGACCATAGAGCTTGGGGCCTTACACAGGTGGGGTCCAGAGGTAGAGTCTCCTAGAGCACCAGGATAATGGGAGGGTTGGCCCCAGACCATAGAGCTTGGGGCCTTACACAGGTGGGGTCCAGAGGTAGAGTCTCCTAGAGCACCAGGATAATGGGAGGGTTGGCCCCAGACCATAGAGCTTTGGGCCTTATACAGGTGGGGTCCAGAGTTACAGCCTCCTAGAGCCCAGAATAATGGGAGGGTTGGCCCCAGACCATAGAGCTTGGGGCCTTACACAGGTGGGGTCGAAGGATAGTCAACAGTTAGAGCCTTACTGTTGCCTTAGGAACTCTTGCCTTAATGTTGCCTTAGGAACTCTTGCCTTACTGTTGCCTTAGGAACTCTTGCCTTACTTGATTGCCTTAAAATGAGTCAGATACGAGATGTTTGAGATATTTTGAAAACTGCAGGGGGGTTTGGGCAAAATGTGACCCACCGCCGCTTTCAGTAATTGGCATTTTTTCGGTATAAAAAGTCGGAATTTCAAACTGCGAATAGGTGCAGAGAGCCATAATTTGGCTCCAAAATATGACTCGGGAATCGAATTTGGGATGTTTGAAATAATTTGAAAACTGCAGGGGGGTTTGGGCAAAATGTAACCCACCACCGCTTTCAGTAATTGGCATATTTTTGGTATAAAAAGTCGCAATTTCAAACTGCGAATAGGTGCAGAGAGCCATAATTTGGCTCCAAAATATGACTCGGGAATCGAATTTGGGATGTTTGAAATAATTTGAAAACTGCAGGGGGGTTTGGGCAAAATATGACCCACCGCCGCTTTCAGTAATTGGCATATTTTCGGTATAAAAAGTCGGAAATTTGAACTGCGAATAGGTGCAGAGATCCAGAATTTTGCTCCAAAATATGACTCGGGAGTCGAATTTGGGATGTTTGGGATATTCCGAAAACTGCAGGGGGGTTTGGGCAAAATGTGACCCACCGCCGCTTTCAGTAATTGGCATATTTTCGGAATAGAAATTCGGAATTTCAAACTGCGAATAGGTGCAGAGAGCCAGAATTTGGCTCCGAAATATGACTCAGGAGTCGAATTTGGGTTGTTTGGGATATTTTGAAAACTGCAGGGGGGTTTGGGCAAAATGTGACCCACCGCTGCTTTCAGTAATTGGCATATTTTCGGTATAAAAAGTCGGAGTTTCAAACTGCGAATAGGTGCAGAGAGCCAGAATTTGGTTCCAAAATATGACTCAGGAGTCGAATTTGGGGTGTTTGGGATATTTTGAAAACTGCTGGGGGGTTTGGCCAAAATGTGACCTACCACCGCTTTCAGTAATTGGCATATTTTTGGTATAAAAAGTTGCAATTTCAAACTGCGAATAGGTGCAGAGAGCCAGAATTTGGCTCCAAAATATGACTCAGGAGTCGAATTTGGGGTGTTTGGGATATTTTGAAAACTGCAGGGGGGTTTGGGCAAAATGTGACCCACCGCCGCTTACAGTAATTGGCATATTTTCGGTATAAAAATTCGGAATTTCAAACTGCGAATAGGTGCAGAGAGCCAGAATTTGGCTCGAAAATATGACTTAAGAGTCGAATTTGGGGTGTTTGGGATATTTTGAAAACTGCAGGGGGGTTTGGGCAAAATGTGACCCACTGCCGCTTTCCGTAATTTGCATATATTTGGTATAAAAAGTCGCAATTTCAAACTGTGAATAGGTGCAGAGAGCCAGAATTTTGCTCCAAAATATGACTCAGGAGTCGAATTTGGGATGTTTGAAATAATTTGAAAACTGCAGGGGGGTTTGGGCAAAATGTGACCCACCGCCGCTTTCATTAATTGGCATATTTTCGGTATAAAAAGTCGGAATTTTAAACTGCGAATAGGTGCAGTGATCCAGAATTTGGCTCCAAAATATTACTCAGGAGTCGAATTTGGGATTTTTGGGATATTCCGAAAACTGCAGGGGGGTTTGGGCAAAATGTAACCCACCACCGCTTTCAGTAATTGGCATATTTTCGGTATAAAAAGTCGCAATTTTAAACTCCAAATATGTGCAGAGAGCCAGAATTTGGCAAAATAATCTAATATATGTATATATATATATATATATATATATATATATATATATATATATATATATATATATATATATAATATATATATATTATATATATATATGCAAACAAGCCTGAATGGTCCCCAGGACTATATTCAGTAGTATTATATATATATAATATATATATATATATATATATATATATATATATATATATATATATATATTATATATTATATATTTATATATATAATATAATATATATATATATAGTAAGGAGTATGTATGTGTATAACTATCATAATAATGTATTAAGTAAAATTAAGGCACATGGAGAATGATGTGAAAGGCTTACAGTCAATAGCCAGAACAAACGTTGTGAGGTTACGCAAGCCTAGCACAGGTTATACTGAGCTGCTGATCGTAAACTGGTTCTGTGAATCAGCACCGGTTTGGACACGATAACCTCACACGGTGGAGAGGATGTCTTGAAATCAAACACTGAGAAGTAGAATCTATTCATGGGGCAAATGTTTTATCAGAAACAACTGTAAATAGTGTTTGATGCCCTTAGGAAGCATTCAGGGTGTTCAACGGACATCTGAACACTATTTAAAGTGATGCAATCCGCTCTCTTACTCAGGAAAAGCGCAAATGCCTCTCTCTCTCCTATGCAGGAAGTAATGCAGTCATCTAGCTAGTGTATTGTGGCATGAATAAAGTTGATTTGATATCTGTCACGCTAATTTAAGTCTTTCTTCCAGTGTCACACTTCCTTTATCACGCTAGATTCAACCTTCGTTCATGTGTCATACTAACTAGGGCTTATCCAATCTATGCCTTATTCAAAAGTAAACTCAAAAAGTGCCTAATTTCATCCTCACTGTTTCTTCCTACCTAGTACTTTAAACTCACACTGTATCTTATTCTACCCAATTCTCCCAATATATGTGCCTAAGCTATGCAACTTCATTGTATTCACTGCTATCATCTTAAATCCTGGTTATTATGTTGAACGAAAATTTTACTACAATGTACCTATTAATAATCCTCAAATTTGCTACAATGTACCAGTTGATAATTCTCGAATTTTACTATAATGTACCTATTAATTTTCTTCAAATTTTCTTACAATGTACCTGTTAATATTCTTTATTTTTTGCTGCAAATTACATATTTAAAATTATCTGTTAGATTAGGGACCTGCCCGAAACGCTACATGCGTGTTAGTGGCTTTGCAAGAATGTAAACACATCATGCTATGTACTCTCATAAACCCAATGTACCTTCTTGTATATATAAATAAATAAATAAGCTGTGACACATGCTATACAGTTTTATGCTATGCAGCTCTACAGCACAATATGTCCTTCCCTGACGTGTCATATTAGTCCAAGAGGAATCCGAGTCGTATATACCTGTTCCCGCCAAAGCGTGGCGGGAACTATCCACATAGCCTAGTCCTCTCATGGCGGGAACTCTCCACATAGCCTAGTCCTCTCATGGCGGGAAATCTTCACATAGCCTAGTCCTCTCATGGCGGGAACTCTCCACATAGCCTAGTCCTCTCATGGCGGGAAATCTCCACATAGCCTAGTCCTCTCATGGCGGGAAATCACATAGCCTAGTCCTCTCATGGCGGGAAATCTCCACATAGCCTAGTCCTCTCATGGCGGGAAATCTCCACATAGCCTAGTCCTCTCATGGCGGGAACTCTCCACATAGCCTAGTCCTCTCATGGCGGTTGACAATTAAGTATATACAAAACTGCCATGATGCTAAAATTGCGAGACGATAAAATGTTACCCCACAAGTTAATTTTCAAAGCAAAATCAGCCTTCTTTTTCTCCGGTGTCCATGACAAGGATGTGTGTTTAGAAAGTATTGCGGGAGCTCCCCTGTGGAAACCTGCTGCTCCAGGTGAGCGGGTAACGTGAGCCGGCACGCTGGGCGGGGTAAATATATCCTGGGGAAACTTGACGGGTCCAGGCGGGGGAAACGGCGGACCGAGGCGGGGTAAACGGCGGACCGAGGCAGGGGAACTTGACGGACCGAGGCGGGGAAACCTAACGGACTGGGGCTGAGGGAGGCCTAACGGACTGGGGCTGAGGGAGGCCTAACGGACTGGGGCTGAGGGAGGCCTAACGGACTGGGGCTAAGGGAGGCTATGCAATCTTGTAGTCTCTGAAGCATTCGTCATCGCCTTTAAAATAACTATGACCTGAGTTAAGGACTATTTATACATGACGTAGGAAAGTTTCGGAAATTTCCCTCAGGGAGTGGCAGTTACCTGCCTCTCTATGACGTCATTGATATCTGTAATGACGTCATCAAACCGCGTTCCAATTGGAGACTAACCGGTTTTTATATTGTAAATGTCGCCAGATACATCCATGTAATTAACGTTTCTTGAATATATTTAAATAATATATTTGTGAATACCTTTACAGGTTATTCATGGATTGTTTTTTCTTCAAATTTTGTGTATTCTTGTTTAACATAACGCAAGGAAAAAAGAATAGGATTTTAGCCCTATTTTGAGCCTTTGTGAATACAATATTGGCAATATTAGAAGTTACCTCACAATTTATTTTATTTTGCTATGAAATCTTAAAACTTAATCAGATTTGATTTATAAAATAAAAATCAGATGCAAGGAGTGATTGAGAGAGCAATTCCTCTATGTACTTGTGGAAGGATCTTCGCTGGACATAATTGATAAGGTAATTGTTAGGCTAAACTATAGATAACAATTTTATCATTACAGTATTAATATTTTATTAGACAACCTGATACTTAGAGTGGTCAATAAATGACCAAGAGAAGTGTCAACATACAGATATTACTATGCAAGCCTTTTGCCAACCCCCCCCCCCACTACCAGGTATTATTGCTCTACGAGGACCAAAAATGTATACCAATAAACCATTGGTTTACATTTGGTAAACCCAATGTATAGGTTTGACCCTCTTGCAACTCAGAGGTGCATTGCAGACATAGAAGTACCAGAGGGTCTAATGCAGATTAAGAAAATAATGAGAGAGCAATGCAGGAGATATATATTGACCATATTGCATAAGCTGCAACATGAGAATCTGTCGGTTGGTATAGAGCTAGAGCCAATCAGCGTGCAGGATATCTGTGACGTGAACGGAGCAGTTCAGGAGAGTTGAGTGTGATGGGGAGGAGTTGTTAGTGCCTTTCTCTTCTTCTTGGGGTTGAGGCGCGTGGCGCCGGCAGTTTGGCGGGAAACTTGAGGCGGTACACAGGTGTATAACCGCCCCGGCCAGCCATGCTGAGGGTGAGTATACAGGGGGAGTTCCTGCCCCCCGTGGGTACTGTGTGTGACACAGGGGGTGTTCCTGCCCCCTGTGGGTACTGTGTGTGTGACACAGGGGGGTGTTCCTGCCCCCCGTGGGTAATGTGTGCGACACAGGGGAAAAAGTTGAAAATTTCCCTAGCGGGTGTTTTTCGCTTGTGGGGGAAGTGCTCTTGGTTGGGAGACGCCCTGACACCCAGAGTTCGAATCCCCTGAGGATATATATATATATATTATGGTGATGTTGGTGTGTGGATGGGTGACCTGAGAAGGAAAGGTGAGTTGAACCTGATCCTGACTCACTCTCGTCACACCTCGATGAGTCTTACAGACCCCACACTTCTGTCCACTGTCACTGTTGGCACGGTTCTGTCCAACAGTGACTGTCACTGTTGGCACGGTTCTGTCATTACATTGTCTCTGTTTAGCATGCATCGCCCCGTCCAGCACCTGTAATTAACCTGTAGCACCTGTAATTACCCTTCAGCACCTGTAATTACCCTCCAGCACCTGTAATTACCCTCCAGCACCTGTAATTACCCGCCAGCACCTGTAATTATCCTCCAGCACCTGTAATTACCCTCCAGCACCTGTAATTATCCTCCAGCACCTGTAATTACCCGCCAGCACCTGTAATTATCCTCCAGCACCTGTAATAACCCTCCAGCACCTGTAATTATCCTCCAGCACCTGTAATTATCCTCCAGCACCTGTAATAACCCTCCAGCACCTGTAATTATCCTCCAGCACCTGTAATTATCCTCCAGCACCTGTAATAACCCTCCAGCACCTGTAATTATCCTCCAGCACCTGTAATTACCCTCCAGCACCTGTAATACCCTCCAGCACCTGTAATTATCCTCCAGCACCTGTAATTACCCTCCAGCACCTGTAATTACCCGCCAGCACCTGTAATTATCCTCCAGCACCTGTAATTATCCTCCAGCACCTGTAATTACCCTCGAGCACCTGTAATAACCCTTCAGCACCTGTAATTACCCGCCAGCACCTGTAATAACCCTCCAGCACCTGTAATTATCCTCCAGCACCTGTAATTACCCTCGAGCACCTGTAATAACCCTTCAGCACCTGTAATTACCCGCCAGCACCTGTAATTATCCTCCAGCACCTGTAATTACCCTCCAGCACCTGTAATTACCCTCCAGCACCTGTAATTACCCTCCAGCACCTGTAATTACCCTCCAGCACCTGTAATTACCCCTCCAGCACCTGTAATTACCCTCCAGCACCTGTAATTATCCTCCAGCACCTGTAATAACCCTCCAGCACCTGTAATTACCCTCCAGCACCTGTAATTATCCTCCAGCACCTGTAATAACCCTCCAGCACCTGTAATTACCCTCCAGCACCTGTAATTATCCTCCAGCACCTGTAATAATCCTCCAGCACCTGTAATTACCCGCCAGCACCTGTAATAACCCTCCAGCACCTGTAATTACCCTCCAGCACCTGTAATTACCCTCCAGCACCTGTAATTATCCTCCAGCACCTGTAATTACCCTCCAGCACCTGTAATAAACCTCCAGCACCTGTAATTATCCTCCAGCACCTGTAATTACCCTCCAACACCTGTAATTTACCCCTCCATCACCTGTGTTCCCCCTTCCCCCCCCCCCCACCACCACCACCTGTGGCAGGGTAACAGGTTGGGGAGAAAGCGGTCACGATTTTTCCCTGGCAAACACTAGGCTTTCCACAGAGGCGCGCTGCCTTCATGCCCTGCCTTCTTGGGCTGCTTTCTCGCAGTGAATGAGATCACTATGTGTATATATGACCGACAGAATAATGGTTCTCTCCCTCCCCTTCGTGTCCATCACTGTTGGGAGGGCAGACTCCTCCCTCATGGTCCCCCTAACCTGTCCCTCCACGCCTCTCCCTCATGTCCTTAACCTCTTGACTCTTCTCGTGATGGAAGGACTCCTCTATTGGCTGTCCTTCGCCCTGTGACTCCCTCGACCTTCCTCTTGACACTACTCCGGTCTGGGACACCCCTCTCTATGGACACTTCTCCCTAGTGGACATTCCTTCCTCCCTCTGGACACTACGGGACCCTGGACACCCCGTCCCCTTGGACATCTGGCCTTATGTCCAAGTTTTTGGACATAAAACATTCGTCCAACGCAGCCACTGTGAAGCCATCCGCTTACGGGACTTTGATGTGAAGCTTTTTAGGTATACACAGCGATGTGTTGCTAGGCTGTTCTATATGGTCCCCGTGGCGCAGTGGTAAGACACTGGGCTGGCGCTTGGCGAGCTCTTTTTGCTTGGGTTCGTATCCTAGCCGGGGTGGATTGACTGCACATCAATTCTTAACTGTAGCCTCTGTTCACCCAGCAGTGAATATGTACCTGGTTGTTAAACGATTTGGCGGGTCGTATTCCAGGGAAAATTAGGATTAAGGACCTGCCCGAAATGCTATGCGTACTAGTGGCTGTACAAGAAAGTAACAACTCTTGTATATATATATATATTATATATATATATATATATATATATATGTCGTACCTAGTAGCCAGAACGCACTTCTCAGCCTACTATACATGGCCCGATTTGCCTAATAAGCCAAGTTTTCATGAATTAATTGTTTTTCGACTACCTAACCTACCTAAACTAACCTAACCTAACTTTTTTCTGCTACTTAACCTAACCTAACCTCTAAAGATAGGTTAGGTTAGGTTAGGTAGGGTTGGTT
This sequence comes from Procambarus clarkii, assembly GCF_040958095.1. Lineage (NCBI taxonomy): Eukaryota > Metazoa > Arthropoda > Malacostraca > Decapoda > Cambaridae > Procambarus > Procambarus clarkii. The sequence goes on along the minus strand of NC_091234.1, from coordinate 20,399,718 downwards.
AGGTTTGGTCATATATCTACGTTAATTTTAACTCCAATAAAAAAAATTGACCTCATATATAATGAAATGGGTAGCTTTATCATTTTAATAAGAAAAAATTAGAGAAAATATATTAATTCAGGAAAACTTGGCTTATTAGGCAAATCGGGCCTTGCATAGTAGGCTGAGAAGTGCGTTCTGGCTACTAGGTACGACATATATATATATATATATATATATATATATATATATATATATATATATATATATATATATATATATATATATATATATATATAAACAAAACAAAATGAGATCAAAAGCTAGTTATGAGTTCGTCTAATATCCCTTTCTCACAGCATGGTTTGTCACACATGGAATCAGGAGAGGACATATGAAATAGACTAATCTATTAGCCTCCACTAGCAAACTCTGGGCACAACACAAGAATATCTTCCAATATTCGTGAGTGTATGAAATAGTTACAGAATTCAGAGTACCTCATACCATTGAAATCACTAATAACAGGACAATCACATATATAGTGTTGGAGAGTATGTCCCAGCTCTTGTTCACATAGTTTACAATTAGGATGTTCACCATTGGGGGGGGATTCATTACCTATAGCCACCTGTCATGGATATGGATATCCCAGCCTAATTCTGGCAATTACAATGTCACACTGTCTAGTGTATTCTTTGTACAATCGTTACATATAATTCTCGGTTTTTAAACAACTTCATACTCTTACTTTCTGCCCTTTGAGTTTCAGTGACTCCTCTTCCGTTCCTAATTTCCTGAAATATTACTTTTTAACAACAGAGATTGGAATGCCTGAGTCTAACTCAGTTTCAGACTAAACATATGCAGTTTTAGCTTCCTTGCAGGCGATGAGTCACAATAACGTGGCTGACGTATGTTGACCAGACCACACATTAGAAAGTGAAGGGACGACGACGTTTCGGTCCGTCCTGGACCATTCTCAAGTCGATTGTCGATTTAGCTGCCTTGTTTGTGTCATATAATGCTGGACTAAACCTGTGTGTGACGACATCCATTAAAATGACTCTGAAACTCTTGCTTTGTGTGTTAATGATGTTTACAATGGATGTTACAACATTCTTAGCATTTATTTTGCATATTGGGTTTTCGAAAGCGTGAAGAACTGATCTGAATCACAGAAAATTACTCCTCCACTGTTTGATGACGTGAGAGAGTCAGAGGGAAGGTGATTAGGAGTTACATAGTAACATAATGTGAAACATTAACCAATATGTGCGTGGAAATGTTGTGTAACATTAACCAAAGTTCCTATTTTCAGACACTGTTGTTGGGGCTGTTACTGTGCCTCCCGGAGCCCATGCTTTGCCGACCCACCGACACGACCAACATGGAAACCAGGGAGGAGACACAGGCTGTGGACACGACCAACATGGAGACCAGGGAGGAGACACAGGCTGTGGACACGACCAACATGGAGACCAGGAAGGAGACCAAGGCTGTAGACACGACCAACACGGAGACCAGGGAGGAGACCAAGGCTGTAGACACGACCAACACGGAGATCAGGAAGGAGACCAAGGCTGTAGACACGACCAACACAGAGACCAGGAAGGAGACACAGGCTGTAGACACGTCCAACACGGAGACCAGGGAGGAGACCAAGGCTGTAGACACGACCAACACGGAGACCAGGGAGGAGACCAAGGCTGTAGACACGACCAACACGGAGACCAGGGAGGAGACCAAGGCTGTAGACACGACCAACACGGAGATCAGGAAGGAGACACAGGCTGTAGACACGTCCAACACGGAGACCAGGGAGGAGACCAAGGCTGCCAACTCCATCAGATCACCCAAGAAGTACCGCTCCAGACGCCAAGCGACAGGTAGATCAACTAACGTAATATAATGTACACCAAGGAATACCTGCTGTTCTGGCATCTATACATAATCTGGCTTCTATGAGAATGATAAGCAACGGAAGTTGATAGTGGGGTTGATATATTGGAAGTGAGAGTTGGTGTTGCCAGAGTGGGCGACTCCTCTCCACTGACTGCCACAGTTGTATTTACCTGAGAGACAATGTATCCAGCGGCCCCTAGCCGGACTGAAAGTTGACACAGAGTGGAACCTTTCTCTCCATGGTGCTCAAGCTTTATTCTCAGCTGAAGCACTTGTCTTGGCCTGTACGGTTTCTCCTGATAGGTGGTGGAAGAGCGTTTTAACTCTCTGTAGGAGGGTTAGAACGCCCTCCTACAGAGAGTTAGAATTCACTTGTTTTCTCTCCAACAAATGAAGATCGTGGAACTTGCTGTTGTTTTAGATTCAGCTATTCGGAACAAAGTTTCCATGTAGCCCGTAACGGGGAATTTGAAACTGTTGTTTCTTCTACTTACCTATCAGTAATTACCTACCAATGTCGATGGGGAAGTGAGGTGTAGCCTACTAACCTTGTTGTACCTATTGTGTTATCATATAACTATTCAGACGTTCGAATTCTTTATCGAATCTAGTTTTAAAGTTGTGGATGGAGGTGGCTTCTACAACTTCTTCTATCAATACATTCCACTTGTTGACTAGCCTTACAGGGTACGAGTATTTCCTTACTTTTTTTTACTCATTTACGTTTCCAGATTCCACTTATGTCCTCTCGCCTCTCTTTTTTTCTCATTTTAAAGAGGCTGTCTTTGTCCACCTTGTCAATTCCCTTCAGTATCTTGGATGTTGCGATCATGTCCACCCTGTTTCTTCTCTTCTTTAGAGATGTGAGATCCAGTTCCCTTAAGCTATTCTCATAAGTTTTCGATCTTAGCTCTGGCATTATTCTTGTAGCAAATCTTTATACCTTTTAATTTTGGCTTTATGCTTCACAAGGTTCGGATTCCAGACCGGTGCTGTATATTCCAGTAGTGGTTTAATAAAGGCTGTCTGTGGATTGCCTTGAAATAGGCAATCATGTTCGCCAGCGTCCCACATGCTGCTGATGTTACCTTGTTTATGTGTGCCTCTGGAGAGAGAGTATTCGAATTATATTCACCCCAAAAATCCTTTTCTCACTCCAGCTCCTCTAGTTGTCGTTCCCTTATAGCATAAATACCTCCTGGTCTCATTTTTCCCTTTCCAAAGTTCATTTCCTTACACTGGCTGGGGTTGAATTCTAGGAACCATTTGTTTGCCCACTCATGGAGTTTGTTGTAAATGAATACATAGATTTAACATTTATATAATGTGTATAATACACATTACTATACTCAGACTTGAGCTAGGGAAATAGCAGGCTTTAAAATGCTCTTTAACTTTGTGTCTAAAACTAACTTTCCCCCACAATTTCCCTTCTTTCAGACATCCCTAACGAGAACGATATTCCGAGCGAGACGCGGAATAAATTCGTGCCGCCGACCCCACGCACCAAGGAAGCCAGGGATCGCTTCTACTTCTCCAATTATCGACCGGAAATCCCGCCTCACGCCTACGTGCTGGTCAAGAACGAGCCGTTCTTTGGCACCGTGGACCACGCCAAGCTCATCCTAGCGCTGGAGCAGCGGCGGAAATTGCAGAGTCTCCCCTTACATTTGCTCAGAGCCTGCGCCCGTTCTTCCCGTTTTTCAGCGCAAACTAAAATAATTATTGTTAATCTGATTAACCGTATCCGGCTGGTCCTCCACGGCGAGTTTTCTCACCATATAAATATACAAATTGTTATAATATTTGTGTGCTGGGAAGAAATGCTTACCAGTGCTGTAAATATGATATTATGTGTTATTGTTTTTTTTTTTGGAGATATATACAAGAGTTGTTATATTCTTGTTCATTGTTATAATTTCTTACTCTAAGACTTCTTCCTCCTTCATCTTCAAGACATGTAAAACAGACGTGAAAGTAGTAGATTAGAGACATGAAGAACACAGGTCACAATGACGTGACCTGTGAGGGGTCACTACACTATCAACAAGACATGAAGAATGTTACAGGGGGAAAAGGAAATTGAGATCCACTTCTGTCTGACAGCATAACACAAGCAAGAGGGATACTCATGACTTCTCTGTGTCATGTCATGACATAACACGACATGATATGACATGTTCTCTTCATTGTCACTTCACTGCGACACCTCATGAATCTCAAGCTCATTAACTGAATAAACTATTAATCGAAATCCTCACTGAATAATTACTGGAACACTACTGAATCAATTTATTACAAAAATAATGAATTATTAAATAAATGACAGCCTTCTGAAGAAGAGGTGAGGATATACCTATTTGTTTATTTAATAACAAGCTTATATATCTACACAAAGCAATATCCTGCTACCTAATCCTATACCAGGAATTACAGAGTATAGATCAAAAGCTTGCTATATGAGTTCATCTCGAGTCTCTGTAGTACAGACTCGATCGATGATTCTCGGGTTCGAATCCCAGGAGGGACAGAAACGGTTGGGCACGTTTCCTATTACATAATGCCTATATTCACCTAGCAGTAATTTAAGTAGATATACCTGGGACTTAGTCAACTGCTGTGTGGGTTGCATTATAGGAAAGGTCATATTTCGACCTAGGGGAGAGGTCGATATGAATCTAACATATGTATATACACAGGCTGTCTGTCCCCCGACAAAACGAATTATCAAGTATCCTCATCTCTCAGGATGGTTAGTCATACATGGAATCAGGAGGAAACTTGAAACTCTGGGTAAAGCACAAGAATATTTTCCAATATTCTTGAAGACATGAATGAAGTAGTTAACAGCACTAATAAGTAATTATCAAAAGAAGGCGCCAAGCCGGGCAGAAGTATATTTTACATAGTTACAGTTCAAAGTACTGTATCTCTTATCATTTGGTCTGAAATCATTGATACAGTAAGAGGGCACTCACAAATGTCCTATAGTGTGTTTGTAGCTCTTGCTCACATAGCTTATAACTTGTGTGTTCATCATTGGGGATTCCTTATCTGCAGCCACCTGCCATAACCCGCTCCTGTGCCAGGTAAGTCCACTACGGGCTCACCATAGCCCGTGCTACTTGCAACTTTTGGTTCCCAGTAGCTGAATCTAAAACAATATTCTAAGAACACTGCTTCACCCTACACCTCCAGTCGTAGTTTTACGTAAACCGTATATAACTCAAGTTGGTCTCTACTACACAAACCTGAGGATCAAAATTTAATAATAAACAAAATATTTTTTCTCGCCCCTAAATCAACAACATTTCTGCTGGCGAGTCTACTTATTGACAATCTAAGGTTTGTCAATAGCACACCAAGAACTTCAACAAAATCTTGTAGCTCTGAGGCAAAGTGAAATCGACACCAGTAATTCCATCTATCATCATACTATCATGCAAGAGGAGCCACACATCTATGGATCATCCAATAAAATCAGCAGACTTCTAGATGTTACTGCTGCTCGGCTTAGACTCGGTTACAAGTATCTCTGGGAGATCTCATTATCTGCTGATGTAGACCTGACCAAATGTAAACTGTGTCAACAAAATTATTCGCTCACCCTCCGTCACTATGTGATGGAGTGCGAAAAGATACGTGAATTCAGACAATTCTATAATAAATGTTCCATAGATGTGTAAATATTTCATTCAAAATGGTCTGCTACCAGAAATTTTAGCCAAATATCCCCAGTTTGCTAACTGTAGGTAGTAACTAAGTGATTGTAACCTATCCACCGCTGCCCACTGGATAGGGGGAGGTGTGTAGGATAAACATATCAATTGTAGAAATGCTCTACTAATCAAGGGATCCAGAATGTGGAATGACCTTCCCAATCATGTCAAAGACTGTACCTCTCAACAAGTTTAAGAGAAAAACTAAGTACTACCTAATAAATTCCATGTAACCTGCCTTACCCCCTAAATGTCAACCCAATATTGTTTGTTGACAACTCCTCTTGGGTTTTGTAACTGTGCACTGTGTTGGATAATGTTCCCATATGTTTTTTTGTTGTTGGTGTTTTTGGTTTGTCGGGCATTTCTCCACAGTGCTGACGTTTCCTTTCATCTTCCGAAACCTATAAGCCTATTTCCCATACACATGGGTATCCAAGCCTGATGCAATATAAGTGTACTTCTGTTGTTCTACTGCTCCCTTTCATCAAACTAAGTGGTTCGTAGTTGGCTGAATTCTTGTACCAACCCGTAGATCCTGATGTTGCAACTGCTGTGTTGTAGTCAATGTATATCTTCTGCATTGCTCTACTTCTAATTACTTTCTTAATCTGTAATAGACTCTGTAGTATGTAAATGTCTACATTTCCTCTTTTAGTTGCAAGTTTTGCAGCTTCGTCTGCAATGTCACTTCCTATTATTCCCACATGACTTGGCACCCAGTTGATAAGTCCCAGACGGCCTTGATGTTTGAGTGTTTGCATTAATGATATGACATTTGTGATCAGATGGATTTTATCATATCTTTTGAATGGCTAGCATCTCTGTTTGTAAATTCGAACACCCGTTTGAGAGTCTCCAACTATTTACAGTTTGCTGCTTTAACTGCAGCTTCGGTTTCTTGTCCCTGCTGGTCTACTGATCCATCTGTGAAGTATGTGAAGCTGTCGGATGCCAAGTTTGCTTCTATATGCATCTGTGCAATATTGCATAGCGGATAAGGATTAGTCTGGTTCTTTTTTCCTTCAAGAACTATAATCTTAAAATCTGCTGGCGGAGATTCCCAAGGGGCTTGCATAACAAAGTCTGCATGTATTTCGTCGACATCCCTCTCAGTGATTGTGTTTGTTATCGCACAATGGGTCCACCTGTTGCTATTGGAGTCTCTTCTGTCCAGAGTTAGTGCTCCAGTGATTATATCTTTAAGTGAACTGATTCTAAGTCTAGTCAATATCTTGGTCAGCATGCACGCAGCAATCCCTTTTACCATAACGTTAGCTTGGTTTTTATTCTTAGGTTCAGTATTTTAGTCCATCTGGGAGCTCCTGTTATGACTCGCATTGCATCATTTTGAATAACCTCAAGGTTTAACACTAACCAGGAGAAAGAGTGAGTAAGACAGGCGCTGCATAATCAACTAGGGAATGAACGGCATGTATGTAAAACATTTTTGTGTAAAACACCTTGTGACCCGCTCCTAGATGGGGCCCTGTGATTGCTCTCATTATATTCAGTCGTGATTTTGCTTTCTCCTTCAGATATTGAATTTTCTTGTTGAATGTAATTTTAGAATCTATCTACACTCCGAGATATTGATATTGTGCAACCTGCCTGTCTGGAGTGTTGCCACCTAGTCTCATTGCTTTGGACTTTTGTGCAGATACTTTTAGCCTAAAATGCTGCATTCAGATGTTACTTTATTTAACGCCCCTTGTCGAACCCGCTAGGATAGGACTACGAATATCGAGCGCTATCCACTCAGCCGTCAGGCCCCACTGTGAGATGGTATCCATACAAATGAGATTTTAAAACTCTGTGTATCAATTTTCACTACATACTGAAGAGGGACAAGATATTAGGGTCACAATGGAAACGGAATACGCAAATGAGTACATATAAAGAGCATATACTCATGCATATGAGTACATATGCATGAGGTTCAACTCGTGCAGGAGTTGAACCTCATGCATATCTACATAGATGCACATGCAACCCAGCGGGTTTTCTTCCTATTGGGGAGTGTTGTACATGCTGCTATGGCAGTATGTCCACTCATAGGTTGAGTGGACATGCTGCTATGGCAGTATGTCCACTCATAGGTTGAGTGGCGCTGCCCAATAAACTCGCCCCTCGGGGCAAAATTAAAAAACAAAAATGAATGCACAAGCACCATATATGCTGGGCGCCCAGCAAGTCATCCTCCTCCTGCATGCTGCGCCCACCTACTTCCGCCCACCTACTTCCGCCCACCTGGAATATTTGCGATTCAAGCTTCCGTTATTAAATAAATATTTACACATTTATTACAAAATATATCATTCATTATCTAGTACAAAGTACTTTGCAAAATATCTCGGATCAATGACCGTAAGCGGTGGATCGAATCTCCCTAGTATAGACGACGGAACTGATGCATCTGCCAGCATAAAACAGAGGAACAGAGGTAATGGTATCTGAGAAGCATTCTAATGGTGGCAGCGGTTGTGAGACGCATTCTAATGGTGGCAGCGGCTGTCCTGAACCTATTTAAGTGGAGTTGTGTCGTTTATAACGGTATTGGCGGGCAGTGAGTCAGCTGTCGCCGCCCCAGTGTCAGGTGATCCAGGGTGTTGGTGGTGTCTGTGGATGTTCTATACACACACCAGCCGCGCCATATGCCGGTGCTGTGACTCTGGTCAACATGGATCCCGGTGAAGAAGGTAGGCGGAGGCTGCTCACTCCTCTCTGTACCTCAGGAGCTCCGTCTGTACCTCAGGAGGAGCTCTTTGTTATTGTTCCTCACCTGCAGTAATTCCCGGGTCTATTGTTTACCCTCCCTGCCTCCCGCTGTTTTAATTGTTTTAAACAGTTCCTGTCTTTAATTAGCATATTTTATTTAGCTTGGAAGACGAGGCGTGTTTATGAGTAATGATGTAGCTGTGCATTTATCATAAGGTTCGCTTGTAGGGATTGTTTGATATAAAAATTAATAATAATAATAATAATAATTTTTATTTAGGTAAAGGTACATACATAAAGAGATTTTACAAAGTTTGTTGGCTTTATAGATAGAGCTAGTACATACAATGCCTAAAGCCACTATTACGCAAAGCGTTTCGGGCAGGAAAAAACACTAATGACTAAAGCTTAAAACTAATGGGTAAAAAGAAAAAAATGCGTTGAGTACAAATAAAAATAGAGGTAAAAGAGGGGGAACATTGTTGAAAAAGCAGCACAAATACAATTACAAATTATTACAGAAAATTACATTCAAACAGCGTTGATTTGAAAAACAAAAAAAAAACAAAAAACATACATGGGTTGACAATAGAGGGGTAAGGTAGGTTACAGGGAATTTATTAGGTATAGCTTCGATTTTAACTTAAACTGGTTGAGAGAGGTACAGTCTTTAACATGGTTGGGAAGGTCATTCCACATTCTGGGCCCCTTGATTTGTAGAGCATTTCTAGTTTAAGTCGTACTCTAGGAATATCAAAACTGTATTTATTTCTGGTGTGGTGCTCATGGGTTCTGTTACAACCTTCTATGAAGCTTTTGAGATCAGGATTGGCATTATAGTTTAGCGTTTTATATATGTATAATACACATGAGAGAATGTGCAGTGACTTAATGTCTAACATATTCAGAGATTTAAGTAGGGGTACCGAGTGATGTCTGGGGCCAGAATTGGATATTGTCCTAATAGCAGCTTTGTGTTGAGTAATTAGAGGACGTAAGTGATTTTGGGTAGTAGAGCCCCAAGCACAAATACCATAGTTGAGATATGGATAGATAAGGGAGTAATAGAGAGTCACCAGGGCAGGGCGTGGTACATAATATCTGATCTTAGAAAGAATGCCCACATTTTTTGAAACTTTTTTTGATATGTTTAGAATGTGTCCCTGGAAATTCAGCTTGTGGTCAATGAGAATGCCAAGGAATTTGCCATCTAATTTGTTACAAATTTGGGTATTGTTTATTTTGAGAATTGAATTAAATTGAAAATCAACTCGTCGGTGAAGGAAGATGTCAGCTCAAGTCGACGACGAACATCTTAGAGGAAGCTCTGGTTTAAGGAGACAAATGTCTGGTATGTTTTCTTTCACCTGGTGCCACTGTTCACTTAACACTGACAAGGGTATCCAGGATTTAGACAAATTTGAGGTTTGCATTCAGGGAAGGTCAGGTTTATTGAGATCGCCCTAGGCCAACTAAGCCTAAATCTAGACTTGGTCTCTGACATCAGAAGTCATTCCTGCAGAGTACATCAACATTCTGACAAAGATGGGGCCTGACGGCTGAGTGGAGAGCGCTTGGGATTCGTAGTCCCAAGATTCCGGGTTCGATCCCCGGTGGAGGCGGAAACAAATGGGCAGTGTCTTTCACCCTGATGCACCTGTTCACGGGCTGCTTCCTGGGAAGTGTGTAACAAAAAGGAGGCCTGGGCGAGGACCGGGCCCCGAGGGACGCTAAGCCTCGAAATCATCTCAAGGTAACCTTAAGATGTTAATTACGTGTCGCCCTTCAGTATTGAAAAATGATCGTATCTAGGCTATTCATATGCTAAGGAAAGTGCAGATATTGTGGTGAACCAAATGGCTCTTCCCTCAACCACTGCTTGCTCAGCAATAGTGAGTTGCAGCAGCTAGAGAACCACCTGTGCTAACAGGGTAAACAAAGTCTGACTAGATGATGATAGACATAAAAACATATGCTATCAAGTCTCTTCTACTCTCAGCAGGTTCTGTTGTCGACAGTACTCGTATGACCTTATCTAGAAAGGTCCCCGTGGCACCTCACTACGGTCAGTCATGTTACCTTTCTCCTAGGCTCAACTCGCCACTTAAGATCCAAAGCACCCATGGTCACAAGCTCCCCGTCTGAAGTCTAGCTCAACAGTGAGCTGGGCTCTGCTTCCTGGGGTGGGTTCGGTGCCCGCCGATGACATCACAGAAAGCTCGTTGCTGATTAGCCGAGCACCTGAGCCCCAACCAGTCATCTCTTACGATTTATGAGCTTGAGGCATGTGTCGTGACACTCCACCAAGCCCTGGATGTATCACCGCCCACCTGGGCACCATTTTGTTTCACAATCTGCCTCGGTTCGCCCCTTTACAGCCAAATATCATGCAAGATTGTGTATGACTCGTTCCTTCCTAACTTAGATTACAGCTTGGGCCGTCTGCGGTCTTTCTATCTAGATAGGTAAAAATGACTTGAGGCCGGAAAGGACGACTATTAGACGGCGATCATAACAGGCACCTAGTTTTCTCACCCATTCATTACCCATCTTGAGAGGTTATCTTGAGATGGTTTCGGGGCTTTAGTGTCCCCACGGCCCGGTCCTCGACCAGGCCTCCACCCCCAGGAAGCAGCCCGTGACAGCTGACTAACACCCAGGTACCTATTTTACTGCTAGGTAACAGGGGCATAGGGTGAAAGAAAACCTGCCCATTGTTTCTCGCCGGCGCCTGGGATCGAACCCAGGACCACAGGATCACAAGTCCAGCGTGCTGTCCGCTCGGCCGACCGGCTCCCTCACCCACACACAACCTCTAAAAATTCCACAGACTATGCTAAAGTGTCAAGAGGGATATAAAGGCTACTATAATAGCTTGACCAACTAATTTTGTATAATTATACAAACTGGACACAAAACTCATTACATTGCAGCCTTCCAGGAAGAGAGGGGGTGCAATGCATCTTGCAATTTTTCTTCCAGGAAGAACACAGGGATCACAAGCCCCAGGGCTATATTGTATTAAAGTGCAGCTTTTTTTTTGAAGACCAACTAGAACGTTTTGGTCCGCCCTGAACTACAAATGCTCTGCACCAGCTAGAAAATTTTTCTGAATGGGGAAATTTGGCCATATCAAAGGATTGTGAATGTTGGATTCAATATGTTTAAACACTGCATTATTTTGGTTCTGTGATACTTTACATTACTGGACCAGTTTATATCTTTCACTCCGTAAATTTATGAATAGGTTTTGAAATGTTAGTTCATGCTTCTGATACATAATGAAAACATAATAGAATACAGTACTAAATATAAGTTGCGAAAGTTATAAAAAACTTTAATGGAATGGTACTAAAGATTTTAAACTGGTCCAGAGGTTGTCATTGAAGCAGTCCATTTCATCTAATGTTTTTTTTGTAACATTAAATTTTGTGTTTGTATTTTAATTTAATGTTTTTGTACTATAGTAGTCAGCTATACTCTTGCTAATGGTTTGTGTGTATAGAGTAACTAACTCTTCACGTTTTAAAATTTATTATCTATATATTGTAATCCCATTGTGTAATAGTTTAATAAATTTAATTCTCCAAACAGGAGAGGGTGGGGGGGATGGAGGCCTTGAAGCCGTCTGTGCAGTAGCAGAGGTCGACACAGTCGTGCGCTATGTAAAACGAGTAGCGTCTGTTATGCTTGAAGATGACGACGAACCATCGGTTGAACTTCAAACTGCTCTTAACGCTCCGCAGTACTTGGAGGTTATTCGGAAATTTGTTGGAGACTCTCAGTCCAAATCGCTCCTCATACAAAGATGTGCTACCAAAGGTAATGGTATTTTGTAGTGTAGTATTATACAGTTAGAATATATTGGTATTAGATAGGGATTGAGGATATTTTGTGAAAATGTTAATGTGCAATATATATTAATGTTAATGTCTGAAAAATCACACTATTGATACAGATATTGATACACACTATTGAGGCTATTGATACAGTAGATTGAAAGTAACATTCCCAGAAGTGTGGGATGAATGCCATAGAAACCAAAGAATGTCAGACAGCTGTTGACAGTTTAAGGGCTAAAGCTACTGTTTGATTATGCAGCCCATTCTCCTGTTTTGGTAGTGCTAATAGTAACGATGAGGACCATCACGGTTGGGGTTATTATTTTATTTTCAGTGTCACGACCTTTTTCCCCACTACTCAGCTCACGTTGTCTAGGGGTTTTTGATGCTTTCAGTTGAGCCAATGGAGACACAAGTAGGGAAAACAGCCAAGTAGATATGACACAAATATCTATTTATAAAACATAATATTACATAACAGAATTAATTCCTTGTAACTCGATGCATTCAGAAAGAAAAATATTATCTTATAACCCTAATGGGGCTCGGTTCCCCTATAGCTGTTAGTCCGACACTGGAACTGTGCACTCCTCCACCACCTCTGTCATCCAGTGTCACACACACATAAATCCCGAGGAAATCTGGACTCTCTTAGAAACTGCTCAGTAGGTTGTCGGTGTACTCTACCCTTCCTTGCAACCCCGTTAATACAACCCTGTGGCTTATCTTATGGTATGGCTGGAGAAATCCCTCGGCAAACAAAGACTGGTCAGACAGCTGCTGCTCCGCGTCTAGTGAAAATGGCGTCTGTCGCTGTCCTCTCACTCCCCCCTTAATACACTATCTTTCAACATTTCCAATCAAAACCCTTACTAATACCATTTACCATATTCTCTATGTAGATTTTTTGATACTCCATTTTTCCTTCACATAGTTTTGCTATACAATACACCTTATTCCTGAATGATCTCCAGCTCAAAGGAACTACAGTACTTTGCTGGGCGGGTAATATCAGTCACTCGCGGCCTCCTAGTTGCCAGGTGCAGATTAATTTCAAGAAAACACACTAATCAACTCCTCTATATTAATAAACAATTTATAATAGTCAAACCTCCACAGGAGGTAAGATTCGTAACAAGGACCATAATACATATACCAACGTACAACATAATTTGAAAGTAGAAATCTGTACTATTGAATTTGGACAAAGCAGAAAAGGTTTTGTATTTGTTGCAAACACAATCTAAACTAACCTAACCTTCCTAGGCCTAATACCCATTATCTTGGGCCTAATATAGTGTGTGTGCACTATACAGTACTAGGCCTAGGAATATTTAAGTGTTTTTTTAGCTTCATTTTTTGGATTCTATAAAGTGAATAGTACCAAATTCTATTATCTAATTGCTTAGTATGTCAATCTTTGTACTATGGTGCACTTAGTTTAAAATTACTATCTAAACGAAAGAATGGGTTGGATTATGACTGTGAAGGTGATAAAGTAATCCTATACTCTGTATGTGAAGGTATTGAGTTAAAATAAGGTAAAAGGTATTGCCAATGCAGAGTGAGCAGACAAGATTTCTTACATGAATCAACAACAAACAGGTTAGCTGCTGCTAGAGAGGGCAAGGTAATTTTGTTCTAATCATTGGGCAGTGTCTATATACTAGCTGAACTGTAGAACCTATATTATATTAATTTGTCTGGAGTCCTATCAACATTCACTACACAAACCATATAGGCACTATTGCCAATTGGCAGCAGGTGTGAGGTCATTCCTTTTGACAGAGCGTGTCACTTTTGTTACAAAAAGAAGTCCAATACATTATTCTTTGTTTTACACACTATTTTACGCTGATGTTCTGAGGTGTTTGAAAAGACTGGTTCATTGTATACATTGTACTTCATAAGTGTTTGCATCTGTTTCATTCTTTCCTATATGGAGTTAGGTAATTTTTTTTATTTTCTGAAAGATTATTATATTAACACTTTGGCATCCTGATGATGCTCTCGGTATCATGCATTCATTTTTGCATATTCTTATTAAGTATAAACATTGTGAGTGAAAGAATTTACAATTGGGTTGTGTGCTCAGCGGCAATGCCCGGCCTTGCCCTCCGGTGCGATGCAGGTGGCCCGCCGGGCATGCAAAAGTGTTAATAATTATATAATGTAATTGTTACAATGCATAATTTAAATTATGTAATTATTTAATATTTACAGAAGAAACAGAAGAAGGGGAGAGATGGAGGAGGAAAAGGAGGTGGTGTATCTAATCTCGACTGGTGTACATTTTACCTCGATAAAAATGAACAGGTTAATATGAATTCCTGAATTTTCACGAGTACAGGCAACCCTTGTTTTATATGAGTTTGAAGGCACATATTCACACCTGTATAGATTTGACCTCTAAAGTATTAAAACTGTAAAGTTTAGAAATTTGACGTAAGGTTTACAGTACACGGGTTTTGGTGCATGACTTCCTAATGCCAAGTTGTGGCGGTGACTTCTCACAATTATCTTTGGTTTCTTCACTCTTTGGATCACGTTCTTGAGTCATTACACTGCTGTGATCATTGTTTTCCAAGATGAATTGCTATTCTTTATACAGTACTGTACTTCTTTACTCAGTCATTTATTTAAAGTTGTATTGATATAATTTGATCAGGCTAGTTCTTACAGTAACATTCATGCAAAATAGTGTAAATTAAACAACTAATTTTGGCAACTATAGCATAATTTTAGAGGAGCAATACCAGAGTTTATTAAATTTTTAAAATATTTTGACGAGATTTCAACATTTATATTTCTTCTACCTTTTCAGCATCCTGTGTATCAAGCGAGGTGGAGTAATTGAGGCAGACAAGTCGATCGCGTCCCAGATACGTACCTTGAACCTGAGTGATGGCTCACCATACGAGACACTGCATGCAATCGTTGCAAATGCTGTTGCTCCATATTTTAAATCGTTTGTTAAAGAATCCGGCAAGATTGAGAGGCAAGTATTTAGCTTTTCTTTGTATTTTACAAGTGTAAGTTTCAGTGTGTGTGTTATTGTGGGTTGATTGTACCGCAATTCATTAATTATTCTTCTCTTCACATTAGAGATGGAGATAAAATGGCACCATCAGTTGAAAAAAAGATTGCAGAGTTGGAAATGGGCCTCCTGCATTTGCAACAGAATATTGATATCCCAGATATATCTCTGCCCATCCATCCAACTGTTGCACAGGTTAGCCACTTTCTATGTCAAATATTATGTAGTTTACAATTAAGGTTTCATGACATAAATGAATTGTGTTGAAATTTATAGGTTATGAGAGGTAAACAGCAGTAGCTGACAAGGAAGTGTTAAGTTTGAAGTACAGTAAAGCAAGACTATCAATGTATGTGCAAATCCACAAGGGCCGTGACGAGGATTCGAACCTACTTCTGAGAGCATCCCAGACGCTGCCTTAATGCTCTCGAGACGTAGGTTCGAATCCTCGTCACGGCCCTTGTGGATTTGTTCATTGATGCATCACGCTATTGTAATTTCTGTGTGTAATGTATGTGTAAGTTGAGCCTTAAGAACAAACTGAGTGAAATGTAATGCATTGTTTTTTTTTTTTTAGTTGTTACATGGGTAAAAGGTGCCAATTGACCTTTTGCAACATGGCCTATCTCTACTGCTTTGAGCTGCTTTATCAAATGGCTACTTGAATCAAAGGGAATGCTAATTGTAAGAGTGGAATATGATGTAAATAAAATCATGAAAGTTTACTTTTTTGAACTTGATTAACATAGCATTAAATGTATACTGTATTTAATAAATGCACATTTGGTGTATGAGTTCATTCTCTATTTTTGTAAATATTGTATGGCATGTTTTGTTTACAGGTTATCAAGAAGTGTGCCGATGAAGGAACACGTCCTAAGGTTGCTGACTTTGGTGATAGAGTAGAAGATTCAAATTTCCTCAACCAGCTACAGAATGGAGTGGCTAGGTGGATCAGGGAGATCCAGAAGGTATTGCATATTAGATATTTAAATTATATTTCTAGTAGTAATTAACATATAGGCAAAATCCTGGTCAGGATAAATATATAGTGCATGCTCTTGTATTTGTTGAAATATAGCTGTAACCAATATTAATAACCAAAGCGAGCACTTTGTCATGGGTTCGGATCCTGGCCGGGGAGGATTTACTGGGCGCAAATCCTTAACTGTAGCGTCTGTTTAACGCAACAGTAAAATGTGTACTTGGTTGTAAAAACGATTCTTCGCGGCGGGGATCGTATTCCAGGGACCTGCCCGAAATGCTACGCATAGTAATGGCTGTACAAGAATGTAACAACTCTTGTATATATCTCAAAAAAAAAAATATATAGGCATATGACATAAATAGGCATTAAGTGCATATTTTCTTGGATACCAATTATAATTTAACCCTTAAGAGCAGTTGTCATGTGTTGATTCCCCCGGGCTAATACGCTTATCGTCTTGTGTGGATTTCTGTTGTTGTTGTCCGGTTTGTATACCCATAATGGTAATAAAGGGTATAATAGCTCTTGATGCGTGTAATGAGTAGCGTATACAGTACCTAGACCTATGTTAAAATCTTAGTTTTTGTTTTTTAATTGCTCAAATCGAGGTTATAGTAACTAACCTCTAGTAACCTGTGATTGCCAAGTCACATTTTGGTCTTTCCCGTCAGTGTCGGAATCTCTGGTTGATATTCCCAGACAAAATAGGAGACTATTCCCAGACCAGCAAAGGAGTGGGTAGTAATGCAATTTCTTGGGTGAGCTGTGCCAGGGGGGAACAGATTTAAGTATTATATGAATAAAGAATTTAGTACATATTACTGTTCATTGTAGGTCTATATGCAGTGCTTGATTAGTTTTGTACCTATTTATATGCACTAAATGTACATAAGCTAAGTATTCAGTACAAAAAAATTCTAATAGATAAAACCATGAACATCGCCCAATTTCATCATTTGAGCCTCGTCAACACAAGTTGACAAATTGTGTGTATACTGTAATGCAGATGTGTTGATTTTTCCACCTGGCTACTGTACACGTCTCACATGACTGAAAAAGAAGCAGGATTTCTTTGGGCCGAGTTGGCACTTTAGATGACAAGTCACTCTTCAAGGGTTAATGAATTACTAGTTGGAGCTCAAAAGTTAAGGGGATAATTATATTGCATATTTGCTAGTATAAAAGAAATGTGAAGGAAGTTTTTTGGTGTAGCTAATATAATTTCATTGATGTGATACGTAGAAAATGTAAAATAATTGTAATGGATTACCCGATTGGTAAATGGTGAATAGCCTTATTCCATAAATCTGCAAACCTATTACCAAACCAGTATTTATCTAAGCTTTTTCCAAATCTCGACTTTATCCAGTGTGTGTTCATTGTTTTGTTCTATTTTGTTTACTTAGCACCCTATTAATAACATGCTTGTTATACCCTTTCGTCCATTTGTATATCTCATTTATGCTAACCCTTTATTGAATAGTTAACAAAAAGTGGACTACATTTGCACTGTAAATTTCCATAAAATACTATACTGACTTGGTCTGAAATGTGTCCATAAATAGACTAGTTAAATCTTTGAAAAACTTAACTAAATGTACCCAAGCAGTTGCTGATATACTGTGTAACATTCATGCCTTTTGAAATTACATCTAAGCTGATAGTATGTAATATCTTTGTAAATCAGGTGACCAAGCTGGACAGAGATCCATCAAGTGGTACTGCCTTGCAAGAGATAAGCTTCTGGCTCAACTTAGAAAGGGCTCTACTTAAAATACAAGATAAGCGAGAAAGCTTAGAGGTTGCGCTTACGCTGGATGTCTTGAAGCATGGGAAACGTTTTCATGCAACGGTGTCATTCGATACCGATACTGGTAAGTAAGAGGATAATATAAAGAACATGCATATTGAGGTCATGTTTAAGTATTATAGATATGCAGTATAAATTAGTGTTAATTTATCGGATCTTAATCAAATATGTACGTTTATCATTACAGGTCTAAAACAGGCTTTGGCAACAGTGAATGATTATGCTCCTCTCATGAAGGATTTCCCATTGAATGACCTCTTGGCAGCCACAGAGTTGGAGAAGATCCGCTCGGCTGTACAGGCTATCTTTAACCACCTTCGGAAGATTAGATCAACAAAGTATCCTATTCAGAGAGCGTTAAGACTGGTGGAGGCTATTTCAAGAGATTTGTCATCCCAGATCTTAAAGGTTAGCATTATGATGATTAAAATATAAATTAAACTAAAATATGTGCATACATTAAAAACAAAAAGTTTAAATATTGATGTTTGAAATAGTGCTATAGGTGAAATCAAGTTAAAGTAGGGATAAAAACAGTCTTGGCTCCAGAGATGAGGTTGCTAGCTTAATATAAGTTTATTCATTAGAAACTATTAACTTGGTGTACCTGGAAGATCTGTCTTTTATCACTTATATATGTTGACCATATCAACACCTTTATGTTGATATGGTATGATATTGATATGTTGATATGATCTGCACTCACTATGTGAATATTTAATGTTAACTACACAGGTCCTGGGAACGCGTCGTCTGATGCATATTGCTTTTGAGGAGTTCGAGAAGGTGATGAGCCAGTGCTTTGATGTGTTCATTGCTTGGGACGATGAATATGAAAAGCTTCAGGGCCTTCTTCGGTAGGTATCCAATTCAACTTTTTTTTTCTTTGGAATTTTGTATCTAATATTTTCCCACCTGCATTTTTGTATGTTATTGACATCTTTAAAAATAGTCTATATTTTTTAACTGCATTGAGAATAATATTTTAGGCTAATATTTAATTGGTTAAATATTACATAAGTATTAGTATAAATTTGTTTAGGTAATATATTTGATACCAGTATAATATGCAGGCGATGAGTCACAATAACGTGGCTAAAGTATGTTGACCAGACCACACACTAGAAGGTGAAGGGACGACGACGTTTGTCATCGTCCCTTCAAGTACTTGAGAAAGGTCCAGGACTGACCGAAACGTCGTCGTCCCTTCATCTTCTAGTGTGTGGTCTGGTCAACACCAGTATAATATATTGATTAATTTTCTTTACAGAGACATTGTGAAAAAGAAGCGCGATGAGCAGCTGAAAATGGTATGGCGAGTATCTCCTGCTCACAAGAAGTTGCAGTTACGTATGGAGCAAATGCGCAAGTTCCGTCGTCAGCACGAACAACTACGAACCGTCATAGTGCGGGTTCTTCGACCAACTGTGGTGAAGACGACAACTCTAGCGGATGGTGATACAGCAGAACTCAAGCCGGAGATGGATGCTGCTGATTTAAATGCCATTGAAGAAGTATGAGCACCCATTTATAATTTTTTAATAGTGTTAGATCTTGCCAAGAATAATACGGGTTACTGAATCGATAGAATCTGATTAGTACTGTAATTTGTAATGTTATATTTTTACATTTGTATATGTGCCATATGTATTTCTTGCTAGTCATATTTTTCTTTAAACTATACAGCTCAAAGCCCGAAATTTAATTAAACTCGTGCATGGTACAATCCTCACCCTCTTACATTTTTCATCATCAATTACCTGTCCCATTTGTGAAATACTCAAGATTAATACGTTGTTTCTTAAGACATATTACTAAATTATGTCCGTGTTTTAAACCAGGTTTATATACTAATTAAAGAGCAAGGGTAAGTACTCTCATCTTCAAGGCTTAGAGCACGTTCACCCTTCACTTTTCCATTTGAAAATTCTATTTTCCTTATACTAAAAGCCCTGGTTAGAAGAGGTAGCTAATAGGGTTGCATGGAGGAGTACTGTATACAGACAGTGTACTGCATACAGTGTATGCAGGAGTACTCCTCTACATACACTGTATGCAGAGGAGTACTGTAGTATGTGCCCTGATGAACAGATGTATGGATGTTGAAATGGACAGATGCATTTGTTTGAACGATAGTGTAAAGGATGCATATTTAATTTAAAAATTATAAAAATTGGTAAATAAGGTTGCGTTAATCAAATTGATTTAATCATTCTGTGCAAATGTTGGGCTGGCAAATGGGCGAGCTTGAAAGGACGACAACGAATGAGAAGCCAAGATGGCCATTCGTGGTTAATGAGTGTGAGGAAGCGTGTGTGAGAAGAGTGCACAAGAAATTGCAGAAAACAAGGGAAAATGGAATTTTGAAAGAAGCACTTTAGACTTTACATGAAGCAGTGGATTGCTGCTGCTGCAATTGTATTGCTGTAGTGTGATGGTGCTGGTTCTCTGCAGTGCTGAAACATTTAGTGTGGGAATAAGCTCACATGGATGGGGTACCTTTCTTTTGTTTTTACTGTAGTATTTTTCTTGACTGATGCCTCCCAACCTCCATGAAGGTGAGGAATTGTACTGTATTCTGTAACTTTTGGGTCAAAAGTTACTTGGGTAACATAAAAGTAATTTGGGCAAGTAAAAAGTTCCTTCTTGGGTAACTCTAAGGAGACCTACGAAGCAGTGAAGGGAACTAGCACTTCGTGCCAGCTAGTGTTAAGGAATGCACATATTTTAATAACAAATTTTGTTATTTAAGGTTTGTCAACATTTTTACCTATCCTTCACCAGAACCATTAGCTAAATTTACCCTTTGTCATCGTTGTTTTAGGTTAATCTAGCCTACGAAAATGTGAAGGAAGTTGATGGACTAGATATTAGCAAAGAGGGAACAGAAATGTGGGAGGCTGCACTGAAGCGTTACGATGAACGAATTGACCGTGTGGAGGTAAGTGTGAAACGTTAAATTATGGTGTACTATTACAGAATATTTCCCTGAATTTGTCAAGCATTTTTTGTAGATGGAAACTATTATTATGAATATATTTATGTAACATTTCTTGCCTTTAGTATTATACTCGTCATAATGAACAGCATTTTTATTGATGAATCAAAGTGATATGAACAGTGCTGTATATATTCAAGGCATTAGGACTTGGAGATAGAGTAGTACTACAATTTATTGTCCTCATTTGTATCTGTTTTATTGACTGCATCCCTGTCAATCGAATGAATAATCATATTTTCCAATACTTTATAGTTATAAATTAAAATAATTTATCGTACCTACAGTATACATATAGTACTAGGGGACTTGTGTTTTTAATACACCATGTTAAGTGTTTTCTTTACAAATTCAGGTAGATAAAGTACTTTGTTTTATAAACTGCAAATTTAGAAAATAATATTACAGCTTTAAATAATTATTTATAATTTTATTCAGACACGCATCACAGCTCGCCTGAGGGACCAATTGGGTACAGCCAAGAATGCCAATGAGATGTTCCGCATATTTTCTCGTTTCAATGCCTTGTTTGTGCGTCCACACATTCGAGGTGCCATCAGGGAGTATCAGACACAGCTCATTCAGCGAGTGAAGGATGACATTGAGAGCCTTCATGAAAAGTTTAAGGTAGGTACAATGCTACTTTATTAATAAAAGGGTGTCTATTTATGATTTTTAATGGTTTTGCACAACCTGAATTTTTTCATGTACTTTACTATACATTTTAAGTTCATTGTATTTATTGAAATGTTTGTAGTAATATTATTGTTAACATTTTAGGTCCAGTATCCTCAAAGCAAATCGTGTCGAATGAGTCATGTTCGAGACATCCCTCCTGTATCTGGATCCATTATTTGGGCCAAGCAGATTGATCGTCAGCTAACTGCTTACATGAGACGAGTAGAGGATGTTCTCGGCAAGGGCTGGGAAAGCCATGTTGAAGGGCAGAAACTCAAAGGAGATGGAGATTCTTTTAGACTGAAGTTGAATACTCAAGATATATTTGATGACTGGGCAAGAAAGGTATGTTTTCCTTTGTTTTGCATTGATTTGTTTAGTCAATTCGTCATCAAAACTATACATAAGAAATTGTAATTGCAGCATGGGTAATCTTTTCCAGTTTATCAGTATAGGTTTTTAACAAGCTTAAACAAATTTAACATATGCTCAGTTCACATTATTTTATCTAATGCTGCCAATAGTAAATATATATTATTTAACAAACATTAGTACAGTAACAAATAATGAAATTAAATTACTATTATTGCAAAGTGTCATATATGTATCTCTCTCATTTAGAGAAGTAACTGCAAAGTTCAATGGTCTTCGTACTCTGCAATACACAGACCTTACATGGGCCAAAATATAATAAAATAAGACTCCTGGGATAATTGCATCAGAAAAGTGGTTGTGGTCTTGGGCAAGATGCTTGAAGAATGAGAATCTGCTACTAGAATAGCAATTGAGAAAGTGCAGTAAAGTATTACAGGCTTATTAGTTAATTTGAGATTATTTACTTATTTATTTATTTATATACAAGAAAGTACATTGGGTTTTAGAGAGTACATAGCATTGATGTTTTTAAATTCTTGTAAAGCCACTAACACGCATAGCGTTTCGGGCAGAAACACTATCTATTTTGTTATATTACATATTTCAAGTTTTCTGAGGTGGCAGTATTAAAATTCAATTTATCAATATACAGTAACGAATTCTATTCCAAAATGACGCATGGTGAACCCCTTTATCCTGCATGTGGCCTCTATCCCCCCCCCCCCCGTAATAATGCAATAGTATAAATAGAATAAGGAACAGTAATGTTTACAAATGCTGATGGTATGACATCTTAGCATTTGAAATTGCAAAAAAGGTACAAGAGATGCAGCCACACAATTGTAACTACATAAATTAAAATTTAAAAATAATCGTAGAGTGATACTGTCTATTCAAGGAGCTATAACGTTACCAAAGAAATGATACGAAGGAGTATCATTGCTATTGAAAATGCATTCGAGTATTTAAGAAAACCTGTGGTAGAGATTGGGGATGCACAGGATTATATAATGGACATGGTAATGATAGAAAACAAGGTAAGGTAAGTATCAGGGGGAAAGTGCCAAGCTATTACGACTATATAGCACTGGAAAGCAGTCAGGATAAGGATTTGGGATGGGACGGGGGGAAAAGAATGGTGCCCAACCACTTGCGGACGGTCGGGGATTGAACGCCGACCTGCATGCAGCGAGACTGTTGCTCCCGTCCAGCCCAAGTAGTTGGGCTAGAAAACAAGACAATGTTAGTAGTGATCGTACAATATCCTCTTAAGAGCAGGAGGCTCTGGAAGAGTATAATGAGGACAACAGTCTTAAGGTCATAAATAGGATACCAATGGGAGCCAAGCTCCTAGTGCTTGGAGCTTGGCTTGCTCGGTGCCTTGCTCGGTGATGTTATTGCACAGATAAATTGTACTATGTCATGGGTTCGTATCCTGGCTGGGGAGGATTTACTGGGCGCTAATCCTTAACTGTAGCCTCTGTTTAACGCAACAGTAAAATGTGTACTTGGATGAAAAAACGATTCTTTGTGGCAGGGGATCGTATTCTAGGGACCTGCCCGAAACGCTACGCGTACTAATGGCTGTACAAGAATGTAACAACTGTATATATCTCTCAAAAAAAAAAAAAAAAAAAAAAAAAAAAAAAAAAAAAAAAAAAAAAAAATTGACTGGATGATGGATTCCAATGGAGATGGTGACATGGGGCAAACTTTATGGAAAGTGCAGAGAAAGAGGTACTTCCTAGGAAAGCATTATGGGTGGTGGTAATATTACACTTAATGCTTTACTTTGAATTACTTGAATACCACTAGTTAGTAGGCCGGGTTTTGTCATTTTGTATCTTACAATTTGCCTCCAAAAATTAATACTGTCTTCAAACATTTAAACTTTCAAGTTATTGGCCTAAATAAACGTTAAGAGTCTAGGGTAAATAATAAAATGAGAAAGGTAAAAGAAATGCCTGCTAACGGTAAATGAATTAGTTAAATCCACATTATACAAGTAAAGGCAGCATAGGCAAGGGTTGTGCAGCAAGCCAACCTTACTGAACAGTTACTAACCGTTCAATAAATAATTATTATAAACTCCTGGGGGAAATTTCTCATTATCTAAAATGTTTACATTAACAAAGCCATAAATACTAAGTAAAAGCATAGTCGTGAATAATTATATAAACTGCAGACGAGGAGTCGCAATAACGGGGCTGAAAATATGATGACCAAACCATACGTCAGAAAATTGAAGGAACGACAACTTTTCGGTCCGTCCTGGTGTACCGGCGTAAAGTAGCACAGTATTAAGTCTAGTATAACAATCTAGGGTAGTTCCAATGTTGTAATGTATCTACATCTAATATACCCTTTCCTCATACTTGTGAGCATAGCACATTTTCCTGTATGACATTATGAATACAATTCACTGTGAATACTATGGAAGGTTTTAATTTTTATAGTTATTATTATTTAACCTTTGAGCTTAATAGATTCATGAAAGTAGACAGATATGACTGCTAATGAAAAAGATTGAATTTTCCGATTGAAAGATTAAATTACGTGTTGTTGCTGCTTGTCGATATAGTTGATGAACTTTTGTCCGTTGGTATTGTCCATATGTTGTACATAATTTCTTGTTTAATTAATGTCTTGTAATATTTCATTTAGGTTCAGCAACGCAATTTGGGTGTGTCTGGCCGCATCTTTGCAATTGAAATGCTTCGATCAAAGACCGGTAAAGGAAATGAGTGCAAGTTAAAAGTTAATTTCTTGCCAGAAATCATCACACTGTCCAAAGAGGTGAGTAAATTTAAATTTATGCCAAATATGCTTCTGCCATCAATTTCAGAAAATAATAATGTTTGAAGCCCCATTGGCCAGTTTAATGCTTTTGTTATATTCTGAGCTGGCCATACAGTCCAACCTCAATTCAACGAACTACATGGAACCAACCCCAATTTGTTGTAACCAGAGATATCTCCAGGATGCATTTCCCATGCCTTATGGGTCAATTTCCCTTAGTGAAGTTTTCATTTCAACCTACAACAGACCACTACCAAATGAACATGTCTAGAAAAAAAATATTACATCTAGCTTATTTCTCACATTCCCAGCCTCAAAACTGTTTGAAAAGGTAACTGGACCATATCTGAGTTAGCAGAAACCTTGATCACTCAGAATAACAACAAACCATAGAATTTGGTTTTTAAATATCGTAAATAATTTAATTAAGGCTCCAACTGTTTTGTGTAATGTTGAGTCCATCTACAAAAACCATCAAAACTGTGATTGGAGCCATATTATTGGTTATCACTCATTCCATAATATTTTTGACCCTCAAAGGGTTGTTTTCACAGAGCGAAATTTTAATTTCAGCCTGTCGTACGAAAGCCAACTACTAAGAGAACCTTCCTGTAGAGAGGTTTAACTACATCTAGCATTTTATACCCTAGTTTTGAAATCTCATTTTCAGAGGAGGGACCCATATTATTGAACGAAAACTGGGGCATCTCGATTAAAATGAACCATAGAAATTGGTTTTAAATGTGATAATTGGCTTTCCCAAAACCTCTTACTTATTTACTTACTATGACAATCTTTTAAAAACGTGATTGAAGCCATAGGGGTAGAACAGAACGCGACACCGTCGTATCCTGTTCTACATGGAGCCATGTTAAGTGCTTCCATTCATACCTAATATTTCCTACGCTTTATGGGCTGATTACACTGAGCGAAATTATAATTTCAAGCTGTCATACAAGGGCAATTGCCAAGAGAACCTGTCTGATAAAGATTTAACCACATCCAGCATATTTGTTATGCATAAGCCTTGAAATCTCGTTTTCAAAAGATAAAGGGCCCATATATTTTACTGACCAAAAACTCTGCAATTGGGGGGGGGGAACATAGTTTAGTTTTAAATATGCTCAGTGACTTTCCCAAGTCTTGACTATTTCTTGTAATATTGCTTCCATGTATGAGCTCGGGTCTCAACATCCAAAGCAAATCCACACATCCCCTGCTTCAGCGAACTCTTGTTCGTCAAATTTGGCAAGTAAATCGGGCATGGAAAGTGTTCCAACTGGAGATTCGCTGAATTTTTGTGTTGAATTGAGATGCCACTGTACTTCATTAATTGAACAATTGAGATTTGCAGGGAAGAAAATCACGTGCAGAGAAAGCTGAACTGCATGTGACATTTTTAATTTATTATACTTGGCCAACCATGATCCATTGAATCCCTGTAAGACTAGGGTTTTTGACTGTCCAAATCCAAGAAAGTTCAATGAAAAACTAAATTTTGTGAAAATGTTAATGCAATTTGTTGAAAGTTTTCCAGTGGGAGTGCTAATCTTTTGGTCTTCTATGGGCTGATACTTTTGGGTAATCAAGGTAAGAGGTTTGACCTAAATGAATCTTAGGATCTCTGGATTGAACCTAAATATTATCTGGAACCACCTGGGAACAGAAAGATGTGGAATGTTTTTACCCCACACAGTATTGCAAGATGATACAAATTCCTTGAAATTTGAACATTTTTGCCTGTTGCTCATAGCGTCCTTAAACAGACTGAATTTGCTTAAAAATATAATTGCTCCATGTACACACCTTGTGTGTACATGGATGATAGAGGCTATTTTTATCTCTATAAATTTTATTTCAATATTTAATATAATTGTATGCATTTGTTTTAGGTTCGGAACCTGAAGAATCTTGGCTTCAGAGTGCCGTTAGCTATTGTCAACAAGGCACATCAAGCCAATCAGCTGTATCCCTTTGCCATTTCCCTCATAGAGAGTGTCCGCACATATGAACGAACATTGGAGAAGGTAAGGGCATAATCTTCGTTGAATGTTTTAAGACTCATAGCAGCGGTACTCTCATGAATTAGAATGGAATCTGGGAAACGACGACGTGAATACTGTATATTGATATACCATTTGAAATGGGAGTACTGCAGGCTCAAAAGCTTTTTCCAGTGTAGAGAAAAACCACTTCAAATAATTACTTGTAAAGTCTAATACTGTAGTTTTAAGTGAGTTTGAGTGGTGGTGTTGCCGTTTTCCCAGCTTGCTCATGCTGTTAATAGATGCTGGCTAGTGTGTTTACGTTGATATTTGAAGTGGCTTTTTGTTTTGTTTTTTGCATCATGGGGCAGGCCTCTTGCTTTCTTATATATATATATATATATATATTAGATAATAGATTTACAGGGGTTATAGCTTATGGCTTTAAAGGATATACAGTATATATATAAATCTAGTGCTTCAATATTATATTAGATTATTGAAAGTTACTTGTAATGACTTGAAATTTAGTAAGATAAATGGGTATTTAAAAATATAGGTGTAGATATCCATGATGCTAATGTGTGACTAGGATCTTGTGGAGTGGTATACCTAATATGTTTACTAGCGATTTACCTTGCATTATTTAACCCCCCCCCCCTCCCCCCCTCCCCAAAACTTTAGTTATGAAGAAAATCTTATAAAGTTTGATACAACTAACTTGCCAATCCTGACAACCAACATCTGTCTTGTTGGTAATGATTTTTGATGTTATGGTGGTACCACAGCTGTTGTCGCGGGGTGGACCACACAGCCCTGCCATCAAAGCGTCCCTGTTGGTATGTTCGTCTTGTCAGAATCTGTGTGGCTTCATCAGTGTAACTCTTGCCATAACCGCGCTCTCTCGTCCATCACAACACTTGACTGTTATCCCCAATCCTTTTGCTGCACCTCACATGACAGATTTTGTATTGATAAAATGAACAATTTTAATGAATAATGAACGGTTTGTTAGAGCTAAGTAATGCTTTAAGAAAATAATAAACATAAGCATGCAGGAGCCTGTTGGAGAGGAATTACTCGTAGCTTAACAGAAGCTGTCGGGACATGTCATGTGAGGGTAGAGGCAATAGTCTATGATGTATTTCCACACTGATTTTTGCTCTTCAATATCCCTCATATACACTCTCATTTCCCCTGCTTACTATAGCTCTATAAGCACAGATTCTTAGTATATATAATTAACTAGATTACCAGAAAATTTATTATTTCATATATAAAGATTTTTTTTTGTTTATGCCTTGAGGGATTCGGTATTCTATTGTCAAGGAATCTAACGAAGAGAGGCACTTGGTGTGTAAAAGCACATTTACAAATGTCAAA
Source organism: Procambarus clarkii (assembly GCF_040958095.1). Taxonomy (NCBI): domain Eukaryota; kingdom Metazoa; phylum Arthropoda; class Malacostraca; order Decapoda; family Cambaridae; genus Procambarus; species Procambarus clarkii. The sequence continues at coordinate 20,371,502 of NC_091234.1, read as the reverse complement.
GCTTTTGTCTTGCATATAATTTAGTAATTTAATAATTAGGAACTTATTAATATCATTTGTGATGACTCCTTATTCCATGCTGAGGCTTTCCCTTTTGCTGTTGCCCTTGCTTAATTATCCCGTGGCTGTGATGAGTCTGTAATTAGTATTCAGTAGTGTGCAACATTTTGACAAGTTAATGATATAAAAAAACAAGTTTGGGTGTCATCTGCTATGAATCCTGTAGATGCAAATAAAATCCATTTTCTTTGACAGCTTATTTATTGACGTAAATCAGACAAAATCAATTTTGACGTCATTTGAATTTTTGTCCCTTGTCGTTTCGTCCCCCCTTGTCTATTACGGAGCTTGGTGGAGCACTGTTTGGTGGCTGCGCATGATGTGAAGAGGATAATTGTCTAGTATCTTTGGAGACTGTGTAAGATGTAATGGACTTAATTTGAGGTGATTTGCATGGTGGAATACTAACACTGTCAGGGGCTTGCATGCTGGATTTATTGTGTGGTTATGAATTTACCCCACAAAGCCTCGCTAGCGCTCGCTCAGAGATGGCGCACAGTAATTGGGTCAGGCCCTGAATAATGCTGTTTGAGCTCGGTTACATCAATATGTGATTACTTAGAATTGTCTGGTTATTAATTTTAATTGCTAATGCTTAACTAGCATGTTTGAAATTTGTTTACAGCATCACTGGATTTGCATACAGTATTTAATTTCAAAATAACACTTTGCATAGCATTTTTTGCATGCAACCCTGAGGGTAGTGTGTTAAAATGAATATAATTGTATTCTAAAGTAATATTCTGTAAGGTAAATTATCAGAACTAGACCTCATAATACCAGGATCATCAATGGTTAACAGTAGTGAACAAGACTAGTTACATTTTCTTGATTAGTTTTCATAAATCTTTGAATTTTGGTCACACTTTATTTTTGTTGTACAAATGTTTTACGTTAGTATTCATTACAGATGGAAGACAAGACCAACATATTACTCCTTGTAGCAGGGATGCGGAAGGAAGTTCAGGGGCTCGTTTCAGAGGTAAATGTGTAGGTTTTTCACTGAACTTTAATGGCTTAAAGCTTCATTACCATTATGTTGTTGATAATTACTGATTACATGAAATATAATGTATTTATAATCATTTTAGAAATGTATATTTTCATAGCATTTTCTCCCTTAAAGGGCATGTCATTGGTGTGGGAGTCATACAAATTGGACCCCTATGTTCAACGTCTTGCTGAATGTGTTTTCAGCTTCCAAGAGAAGGTGGGTTCATTAAATATTTTAATACTGTTACATTAAATGTTCTTGATGTAGTGTAGTGTCAAGTCTGAGATTAAGTCTGTAGCTGTCATAATAAGGTTTTGATTTACATGTAATGGAAAATGGTTGTGTAGGTTGATAAGTCTTGTATATGCAAGAAAATTATATTTTAGACTGTGTTGACTAACGAAGACACAAATTAATGACATCGAAGTGGAATGAGCTAGGGAATAGTGATCACAAAGAAATCAGATTTAGCATAGAATGAAATAGATTTGTAGGGGAAAATTGTTAATGTGCCAGATTTCCGAAAGGCTAAGAAATTTTTTTGGTGTAATAGATTGGAAAGTCCTGGGTATGGGGGTGGTGGGCCAGTCTTGAGAGTGAGACATGAACCTAGTGATGGGTGACATAAGAAGGAATTTTGATGTGGATTCAAAATATAACTTATTTATATAAAATGTATATATTATTTTAAGTAATATATAAAAATATTCTAAGCAACACACAGGAATGTAGTACACCATACAAATTGAATAGATCGAATACTAATGACCCAAAATGGATAACAAAGGATCTGAAGAACCTTATAGGTAGAAAGAGAGCCTGGTAAAAAAGGATTAATAATGGGGATGTCGGTTTAGAACAAGAATTCGTCCAACTGGTTAGAAATGTTAAAAAAAAGAGAGGAGGAGGGCAAAAAGAAACTATGAAGTTTGTATTGCAGGCCAAGCAAAGACAAATCTTAGTTTTTTTTTTTAAGTTAAATTGAGCAAAGATTAGGGAAAGGATAAGTCCATTAAAAACTGAGACAGGTCAGATTACTGATAATTACGAAGAGAATAGTAGTACTGTATTTTAAATAAATATTTTATCTCTGTATTTACTAAAAAGCAACTTAACATTATGCCTTCAGCCAAACAAGTCTGTTGGTGGGGAAGAGGATAGGTTGACTAGTTTGTTACCAGGGAGGATGTTATTAAACAAATGGTGAAACTCAAGGCAAACAAATCCCCAGGGCTGGACGAAGTGTTTGCCAGGGTGCTTAAAGCATGCAAAGAAGAGCTTTGCGAGTCAGTTTATCATATTTAATAAATCATAGTCAGGCAGTGCCAGAGTTGTGGAAGGTTGCTAATGTGGTACCAATTTTAAAAAGAGATAAATCGCTTGCATAAAACTATTGGCCAATTAGCTTAACGTCTATTGTGGGGAAGTTGTTTGAATCGATAATTGCAAATATCATTCGTCTTTATTTAGGAAAAACAGATTAATAAATGATTCACAACATGGTTTTAATAATTGCCGTTCATGTTTAACAAATTTGCTATAATTTTATTCCAGCATAGTTGAGGCAGTTGATAGTGGTAAGGATTGTGACGTTTTGTACTTTGACTTTAGCAAAGCTTTTGATACAGTGCCACATGAGACGATTAAAAAGATAAGAGACTTTCGATATTGGGGTGCTATATTAAGTTGGATTAGGGCATGACTTAATCAAAGGAAACAGTTAGTGCCTCAAGGCTCTGTCCTGGGACCTCTGTTATTCATAATACAGTATATATAAATGATTTAGATTTGTTTGAGCAGCAATATTTGCAAATTTGCCAAATATACGAAAATCATGAGGCAGATAAACATGGAAAAAGACTTGCTGTCAATTCAAGATTAACTAAATATGGTTTTGAAATTATCAAAAGATTGGCAGATGCAGTTTAATGCTGACAAATGTAAGGTCTTTAGGCTAGGTAATGACGATAGTTACAAGATACGAGCTGGATGGTGTTGAGATTGCAAAGTTGCATTGTGAAAGTGATCTGGGAGTTCTGATTAGTAAAAATTTAAAACTAAAATCAATGCATAAATGTTTGTAATAAGACAAATAGGATACTGGGATTTATTTCTCGAAGTGTTAATAATAAAACACCTGGTGGTGTTCAGCTAAATCTTGTTCTTGTTAGGCCCCATTTAGATATGCAGTCCAGTTCTGGTCACCATACTATAGAATGGATATAAATTCACAACACGTTTAGTGTAGAATGACAGAGTATCAACTCAAGAGAACACAAAACAATGGGTATAAATTGGATAAGTTTAGATTTAGGAAAGACCTGAGTAAATACTGGTTCACTAACAGGGTTGTTTTGTGGAACCAATTACTGTGTGACATAATAAAGTAGGATCCCTTGATTGTTTGAGGGTTATAATATTGATTTTAAAATGGGAAAAATCAACATTAAGGACTACACTGAAGCACTTGACATGGAAGTGGGCAACATACAGAAGTCGTCTCTTGAAGTTACTCGGGCTATTTATTAATGGATTGTTGTGAAGCTTTGATGTGAGCTATTGTTAAATTTTAATTTTATTTAGAAAGAAATATCACACATTAATAAAATTGTACAGAATGTTTGAGTAACAATATACAATAATTTGTGTGTAACAATTGCAGTTAAGACAGCAAAATGTGTGTGAACACTGTGAACACTGTTTGTAAACACTGAACACTTTGAACTCGAGCTCTAAACTGTCTGAATTTGTTTCCTTGTTCTTTTCACAAGCTGTGGTTATATTTTTTGTTCTTTGTACGTAATGATTTCAAAAGTAGATGCTGGTAAATTGTAATGGAGGCTGCCTCATTGTATTGGTCAACACTTAAAATATTTGTTCCTAAAATTTATTTTAAAATTTATTGTTACAGTGTGGCCATATAACTTGCATTTGTCTTTTAAAGAGATGCATTATGAGAGCTATAAGATACAGTATGCAGGGAATTACCAGCAAGTAGAAACATTTATTGTTAGACAGTGTGGCCATATAACTTGCATTTGTCTTTTAAAGAGATGCATTATGAGAGCTATAAGATACAGTATGCAGGGAATTACCAGCAAGTAGAAACTAAAAATAAATAACTGGCCACAAAAAATGTCCCCACATTTCCATGACTTCCACCTGTCTCGTCTCTTCCACCTGTCTCGTCTCTTCCGCCTGTCTCATCTCTTCCACCTTTTCCACCCTCCAATTCATCCTAACCATTGAGAAAAGCTTTTTGTGGGAACTGGGGATTCCCTCAATTAACTGCAACTAAATATACTTTATCTTGTATCATCTTGGCTCAATGTGTTTCCATAGATTACGTTTTTTAAATTTTGTTTAATAGTACCCACATGTTCTATTGAATTTCAACTTGTATCATTTTTGTCCAGTATTACTTGTTATATTTTGTTTAGCACCTTGTTAATATCTACCGTTATACTTTCATTCAATTATATATTTCAACTACTGGCATTCTAGCCTGCATCTGTTCTTAATATTATTTCAGCTGCTTCTACTTTCCTGCACTATTATCTATTTCAACTCTAGCTGTCAATCTGTTTTATTCTTCTATTCAGCTTGCCTCTACCCCTCTTACTACCCATCTTTAATTCTCCTAATTCTGTTTCCATCATTCACTATTTTTCACCTTGCTGTAGAATTATCACATTTCATTCTCCATATTTGCTTTATTCTCTTTGTTTGTATTATTAAAATAAACTTTACAGCATATACAGTAACAGTGTGTGTGTTTACTCGCCTAATACATAGGTGGATGACTTGCTAGTGTTGGAAGAGCAGCTGGATATTGACGTGAGGTCACTTGATACCTGCCAGTACGCACATTTCACCTTTGCCGAGATTCTAAACAAGATCCAGAAGGCTGTGGATGATTTATCACTCCACCAGTACTCCAATTTGCACATTTGGGTGCAGCGACTTGATGAGCAGGTAGGTTTTTAGAATTTGTGTGATGTATTATATATCTTTCGAAACACGCAATACTGTAGCGCAATACAGTGAAGTGGGAGGATGAGGGCTATGATAGTGGTGTTCTGTCATCCCTAAAAACTTTGTCATAGGACATTGAGAGACTGCTGATGGTTTTGGCATCAACCACCACTACTGTGCTTTAAATTGTTCGGTCGTCTACACTTCTGTTCATAAAATAGATGTATTGCTCCCAAGTAATGCCACAGCTCATTTCTGCATGCTTGATTTCTCATGTGAATTACTGATATGACATACAATGTTATTAGTATTGATAAATTCCTTGGTTTTATATTTGAACAAATCCACAAGGGCTGTGACGAGGGTTCGAACCTACGTCAGAGGGCATCCCCAGACGCTGTCTTAATCGACTGCGCTACAACATGATCAAAAGAACCATGTGGATTTGTTCATTTTATGCATCACGCTGGCTGTGTATGCCGCCATTCTTTCATGTTTATTACAAATGTTTACAAATCTTGGTGAATAAATACAAGTGTTGACAAAGAATTTGTGTAAATGTTTAGATAAATGCAGCAACATGGCTTGTGTCCAATAAAATGAAATTTGTGCTCTTTCTGAAGATCATATTTTGTAAACAGATCTCTCCCAGTGATTTAGATTTGTCTTTCTATCATTTTAATAAAAAGTGATAGTTGGAATAATGGTAATTTGTGTAAATAGCATTCACAATAGACACTTGGGTCTATTCGGGGATGTGTTTGCCCCAAATTGAATTATGTGATTTTTAAGGTCTTGTTTAAATAAGATGCTTTAAAAGCAAAAATTTAGTGCATAAATTTTTTTATATCTGTAACCAGTCGGTTTAGGTTTATTAACAAGACGATAAAATTAATATTATTTCTGTGAATAATTGTAAGGTTCGTTAGCATTATAAAATGCATGTTCTTGCATAGAAAAGTTTAAATATTTTAAACTGGTTCATAGAAAGACTTAAGGATGACATGGAATGCTGTCAGGGTTTCATAATTGGCATCCATCATATGATGGTGAAATTAAGATTTTGTTCAGTTGAAGCTATAGAGTATTGGGAATTTGAGGATATGAATAGTAATTTTTAATATACTGGAGCTCTAATTGCATTTTTTGGATTTATCACTTGCCATAATGAAAGAAGTTTGATAAATTGAAAAGCAATTGAGCATATCATCTCAATCATCTCAAGATATTTAAAACAAAATTGTTTGGTTTTGAGTTTTTAATTGTAATTCATTCACATCTGCCACTGTCATAAAATGCAATTGGAGTAAAATTAAAAATTGACAGCATTAAGTAATTAGTTTCACCTGGAAAGAAGTGTTAATTTCCACTTTTCAGAACTTGAAAATGACTGTATGTAAGGGAATCATTTTAACCTGGTAAATAAATGTACATTACACAGGTTGAGAAAAAGTTGGCAGGAAGGCTTCAGGCCGGCATGCAGGCATGGACGTCAGCCTTACAGGGGCAGAGACAGAAGGATGAGGACATTGATATTCCTATGGACACCGACACACCAGACAAACCAACTCATAAACCCGGAGGAGATCCAAAGGTTTGTTTTGATTTTTAAATGGCTTTCACTCACGAGCAAAAATATTGGCTTTAGTTCAATAGTGTTGACCAGACCCCACACACTAGAAAGTGAAGGGACGACGACTTTTCGGTCCGTCCTGGACCATTCTCCAGTCGAGTGTGGTCTGGTCAACATACCTCAGCCACGTTATTGTGACTCATCGCCTGCTTAGTTCAATAGTGTTTTAAATCAATTCAAAACCAAAGTTACCACATATACACCAAAAATACACCAAAGCTGCTTATATACTTTGAGCATTTTTGGTCAGATGTTTAATATTTTGTTACATATATTTGTATACAGATTACCCAAGTTGTTCAAGAAGTTCGTATCACCAACCAGACAATGTATATGCATCCGACAATTGAAGAATCGCGTTATCAAATCATGCAACAGTTTTTCAGTTGGCAGGCAATTGTGACCAGCCAAAACCGTATACAGAGCACACGCTACCAGGTATGTGAATAATTATTACATCAAATTGCTTAGGGTTTGTTTATTTTTTGCATGGCATTATTTTTTACATTAATGGGTCATGAATGGTTACATATCTTTTGGTATTACAATATTAATTCTTTAGAACAAAGCATTATTAGATGCAAAATTTGTTGAGATTTTCTCAATTTTGGTTAGGACAAATTAATTTACTAAATGATTTTATTTTTTTTTTTTTTTTACATGGTAATTTTAGATTGTCTGAAGTCCTCTGCGTCTAAAATATAGCAGTCATTTGTAAGACTCGTTTCTCTGCAGTGAATCTTGACTGAATCAATTCACATTCATGCAGCAAAGTAGCCTTCTAGCAGTTTTTTCCATTTTTGGCCAAATATATATACTGTGCTTTTAAAAGTTCAAATAGTAGAACATAGTTTTGTGCATATTTTGATGGGCTAATGCACTTAGAAAGTGTAGTTTACTATTGTATTTCAAATATCATTTTGTGAATTTTTTTTATTTATACTTAGCATGAACATGGGGCTAGCTATGTCTGAAGTTTTGTGATGCATCCTGTTCAGTGATTACAGGCCAGAACTGAATCCTTCAGTTGTATTTGCATTTCTCTTGGCCCAAATTCTCTTCCAGCGAGACAAAAAGTTAATGCAATTAAATTTAAAAAAATAAAAAAATTCCATACAATATTAAACAGCTGTATTTGTATAAAATGTAGATCAAATATAATGTTCCGAGCTCCACTTTTATGCCGATGGCCAGTACACCTCGGTGACAGGAGTTGGGCACATAATTATTACAATTACAATTCCTTGTTTTATCAACAAATAATAAAGCAAACAATTATTAACAGTACATGTAAAAGAATAGCATGTCTGTACAAAAATAGTTTTCAAACTTAGTTATAAACATTCATGTTCTGCGCTTGGCCTACCTGTTCCTGCCTTTATACATTTAGGGGCTTGAGAAATATTACACTGGCAACGTTACACTTAGGGAGCCGGTCGGCCGAGCGGACAGCACACTGGACTTGTGATCCTGTGGTCCTGGGTTCGATCCCAGGCGCCGGCGAGAAACAATGGGCAGAGTTTTTCACCCTATGCCCCTGTTACCTAGCAGTAAAATAGGTACCTGGGTGTTAGTCAGCTGTCACGGGCTGCTTCCTGGGGGTGGAGGCCTGGTCGAGGACCGGGCCGCGGGGACACTAAAAAGCCCCGAAATCATCTCGAGATAACGTGAAAGTGTTTCGTTGCATAATTGGTAGCATACATTGTATAGTTGCTGGATACGTTGGGATAATGTTGACTGGATTGTTCACAGGTTGGCTTAGATCGTCCAACTGCTCAGGTGTACAGGAATTTGCTCATTAAGCTTCCTGATGAACACGTCTACATAAAGGCTGCTTATCGCGCTGTAGACATGGTGGTGTTTGAGGTGTCCAACTACGTGAAGGAGTGGCTTCAGTATCAAGCTCTCTGGGATTTGCAGCCTGACCACCTCTATGGACAGCTTGGAGATGATGTTGCAAAGTTAGTTTTGGGATTTGGTTTCAACAGATGTACTTGCTTATTTGTGCTTGTGGGGGTTGAGCTTTGGCTCTTTGGTCCCGCCTCTCAACCGTCAATCAACTGGTTGATTGTATTGGGTAAAGAGCCAGGTATATACTGTGCAGGAAACACTGCTCAAGGGTGAGCCATCATATTAACAGGAAATGGGGGAAAAGATTTTAATAATTTTGTACATGTTTTATATACATTAGCAAAGGTTTTTTATATTCAGAAATAGGTCTATGATAGTTCTGAAATAGAGAATTTTATTTTATGTAATTGTTTAAGTAATTTAAATGAAAGAAATAATGATTCCTGACCTTAGTGTAAATGTTTGGTCACAGGTGGATGAAGCTCTTGCAAGACATCAAACAGTGCCGAACAACCTTCGATACTTCGGATACACGACGCAGCTTTGGTCCCATTGTGGTGGACTACACCAAAGTTCAGAGCAAGGTGTCTCTGAAGTATGACTCGTGGCATAAGGATGTCCTCAGCAAGTTTGGTCAACTACTTGGTCAAGAGATGACACACTTCCATGCTCAAGTAAGGAAGTATAACTTTGTTTACTCTTTTGTGTTGTATTACTCGGTGTTATGCTTCGTGATTTTCTTAAAATAGGAATGATTGTGGTTCATGTAAAATATTTATTATGCATCAATATCGTGCATTGTTTGCATCAGTATTTTGCATAGTCATATTTTTCAGTTTGATATTATTACTACTATACAGTAATTACAATGCTGTATTGATATTGCAATAATGTTGATAACATTTTGGGTGACGTGAATTTTGTGCTTAAAATTACTTGAAAACTAATGTGAATAAATGTAGATTTTTATATTTGTAAATATTTCAAATTTTAATAGAATGTCATTAAAACATGAATTAGTATTTATGGAAAGTATGTACATTAATTTTATTCTACCGTAACATCCTGACTTCTTACAGGTATCAAAGAGCCGAAGTGAATTAGAACAACAGAGTATTGATGCCGCTAGTACCTCTGATGCTGTGACACTCATTACCTATGTACAGTCACTGAAACGCAAGATGAAATCTTGGGAGAAGCATGTTGACATGTACAAAGAGGGTCAGCGCATCTTGGAGCGCCAAAGATTCCAGTTCCCAAACCAGTGGCTTCATGTTGACAACATTGAGGGTGAATGGGGTGCCTTTAATGAGATCATCAGACGTAAAGATTCGAGCATTCAGACACAGGTGGCTTCGTTGCAGCTTAAGATTGTTGCCGAGGACAAAGCTGTGGAATCGAGAACAAATGATTTCCTGGGAGACTGGGAGCACGGAAAGCCCGTAGAAGGACACTTGCGACCCGATGAAGCTCTGCAACGTCTCACGTTGTATGAAAGCAAGTTTACACGACTGAAGGATGATCGTGACAATGTTGCCAAGGCTAAGGAAGCTTTGGAACTACAAGAGCCAGGTGCTCTTAATACATCTGAAGACAGAATGACAGTGGCATTTGAGGAACTCCAAGACCTGAAAGGTGTCTGGGCCGAGCTGGCCAAGATATGGGAGCAGATTGACGAAATGAAGGAGAAGCCTTGGCTGTCGGTACAACCTCGTAAGCTTCGGGCCCAGCTAGATCACTTGCTGACTCAGTTGAAGGACTTGCCTGCTAGGTTGCGTCAGTATTCAAGCTACGAGTTTGTAAAGAGGCTTTTGCAGGGTTACACCAAGGTGAACATGACCATTGTAGAGTTGAAGAGTGATGCTCTCAAGGAGCGGCATTGGAAGACATTGATGAAGCAGTTGCATGTCAACTGGGTGTTGAGTGACCTTACTTTGGGCCAAGTGTGGGATGTTGACCTAATGAAGAATGAACCTGTCATCAAGAATGTGATCATCACTGCTCAAGGAGAAATGGCCTTAGAAGAGTTCCTGAAGCAAGTGCGGGAATCATGGCAGAGTTATGAGCTAGACCTCATCAACTACCAGAATAAGTGCAAACTTATTCGAGGCTGGGATGACCTCTTCAACAAAGTCAAGGAACACATCAATTCTGTGGCGGCCATGAAACTGTCTCCATACTACAGAGAGTTTGAGGAAGAAGCACTCACTTGGGAAGAAAAGCTTAATCGCATTAATGCGGTGTTTGACGTGTGGATTGATGTTCAGCGACGCTGGGTATATCTTGAAGGCATCTTCTCTGGTTCTTCAGACATCAAAGCTCTCTTGCCAGTGGAGACATCACGCTTTGGCAGTATTAGGTAAGTTTACATAATGAATGCCTTACTTTGGTCTTCAGGATATAGTACTAGTACTGTAATGTTGAAAATGACTTGTGTATATGAATTTCTATTACTCTTGATTTACTTTTTAATCCAAGCTGACTAAAAAAGGCTTAAAATTATTTTTAGATTAGGTTTTATCATCTTACACATTTTGTAAATTGATGAATTTGCTAAATCTAACTCTGAATCATACTCGGTGTGCACTTTTAAAATCCCACGTGATGATACACAAATGCATGTGTTCACAGGTTGGTGAGTTTTTCTTCTCTCCATCTTTAATCTGTTGTGCTAACTAAATGGCCTTTTAATGTTAATTTTCATATTTTCTATGCTAATAGCACAGAATTCCTGAACTTGATGAAGAAGGTCAGCAAATCTCCAATGGTGATGGATGTGCTGAATATTCAAGGTGTTCAGCGGTCCTTAGAACGCTTGGCAGATCTTTTGGGCAAGATTCAGAAGGCTCTTGGTGAATACTTGGAGCGGGAGAGATCCTCATTCCCAAGGTAAGGTTCGAAATCAAAAGGGTAACGTATTTTGTCGGCATTTCCCTTTCATAAGGGAAATGCTGTGTGTGTGTTTCTCCCTTTCCCTTTCACAAGTCATCAGAAATATTGCCGGAACAATCGTGAACATCTTCGAGAGAAAAACTAGACTGTTTTCTAAAAGACGTTCCGGGCTGTGGTGGGTAGGTGGGCCTGCGGGCCGCTCCAAGCAACAGCTTGGTGGACTAAACTCACAAGTCAAGCCTGGCTCAGGCAGGGCTTGGGGAGTAGAACAACTCCCAGAACCCCATTAACCAGGTATCATATTTACTGCACTGTGGTGAATATAATAGAATAATTACAAAATATTAATTGATAATAGCTTTTATAGAAAAATGTGTGTACTGATATTCTAAAAGCCTTCAATATTACCAAGCATCTTAAAAAAGGTGATTGCACAGTACCATGTGCTACTGTGTTGCACATGGTGTAACAAAGCTAGTCTAGCGGTGGTGATGCAATGCTTTTGGCAGTGTCGTGCTAAGGCATTTTGGACTACGCAGAGCATAGGATCTAATTTTCCTCATGGCTCTCTCTGATTTTTTCGTTGGTGCATCACGTTAATTTTATTTCTTGGTGCATTTGAAGAGGAGGGTTGGAGGAAGAATTCTTAGACTACAGACCAGAGTGCATGGAAGCATTATATGAAATCCTGATTAGGCTAAAGTGGAAGCCTCAGGAACCTTAGAGGATTCAGTTGAATCCCAGGTTGCAATGCTTTTGACCATGTTGTATTGTAGTGGTTCAAGGCATTTACTTGGGAGTAGATTGACCAGACCACACACTAGAAAGTGAAGGGACGACGACGTTTCGGTCTGTCCTGGACCATTCACAAGTTGATTGTTCATCATGTGATGTGGGAGTAAGTACTCTTGAGTATAGGTTCGAACCCTCTTCACAGCTTTACTAATTTCCTCGTAGTATATTGTCACACAGTAGTTCATCATGTGATGCTATGACTTCCCACTAATGGGGAAAATTGGTAATGATGGTGTGTGTTAAAGTATTTGTTAATCCTTGCACTGCTCAGAACAAAATATTGTGTGTGTTTTATTTTTGTATGAGATGGTAATTTTTGTGGACTTGAAGATAAATTTTTGTTTAAAAATATTGATGGAAAAGTTACCAGTACTTTTAAAATATGCTCTAAGGTTAATTAGCAGTACACACTCAAAAACAAAGTAACTTCAAATATATTTGGAAATTGATTATTTAATCTCGTGTACTTATAAAGTCATTGTGTTCCCTCAGGTGGTTGACTGCACGTCACAATTTCAAGAATTAGCGTTTAAATTTACTAGTTCTGTTATCATGTCTTTGTTAGTATTGTCATAATGCAATCAGTCATCCATCACGAGTCTCACTATGTTATGTCACTAGTGTTTTGATACCATGGTATGTGAGTAATGTCATTGTTTAAATGTTTAACTGTACTCGCCTAGTTGTGCTTGCAGGGGTTGAGCTTTGTCTCTTTCGTCCCGCTTCTCGACTGGTTAGATCATTTCAGTTTGTATCATTTCATTTTGTTTACAACAAGAGATATCCTAGCATAGGACACCATGTATGCCTACCTCAGTCTCACTCATGCAGTTGAAAGGTTGGATCATTTCCAAATATAATGCAGATGACATTTGGGGATTTGTAATCTTACCAGTCAATATGTTGACATATACAAATAACTTGATACAGATTCTACTTTGTGGGAGATGAAGATCTGCTGGAGATCATTGGCAACAGCAAGAACATTCCACGTCTGCAGAAGCACTTCAAGAAGATGTTCGCTGGCGTCACTGCAATCAACCTTGATGAAACTGAAACCATCGTCACTGGTATTGCTTCCCGGGAAGGTGAAATGGTAATTATTACGTAGTGTTGGGACTGGATATATTCACTGGTGATATGAGTGAAGCTATTTTTGTGAAGAAACTTCAACAAATCTTGTCAAGATTAGTGTCTAAACATGTAATAATTAAAATATTTATTCTCTCTTAGGTACCATTCAACAAGGTGGTTTCGACAGTGGACTACCCAAAGATCAACGAGTGGCTTAAGCAAGTTGAACACGAGATGCGTATGACACTGGCACAGAATTTAGCATCTGCTGTTGCAGACATCAAGCAGTTTAAACATGGTCCTATTGACACGCCAAATTACCTAAAGTGGTGTGACAAGTATCAAGCACAACTTGTTGTACTGGCTGCACAGATTTCTTGGAGTGAAGAGGTGGGTTCGTTGTTAAAATACTTTTAAGTAGGAAGGAATGATGAAAGCTACTTAGCTGTGAAAGTACTTATAAGCTACCATTTAGAAACTTGATTAGAAGCAATATTCTAGGTAATGGGGAAATAATATTGAGGGGATTTTTAAATGGCACTTAATTAAGTTTAATTTGGTGCTAGAGAGCTTAAACTATACTATACCAACAAATGAGTCTCCTTCATCACAGTTGAAAGTCAGATGTAACAATGATTCCAATTTGCTAAGAAATTAGAGAACGAGCAGTAAATTCCTACTAGATTTGATTTCTATGTTTATTTATGAAATGGCATAGAATATTTTTATGTTGCAAATTTATTTAGGTATCATCATTGGCACAAGAGTGTTCTATTTGTTTTAATCAAAATGCATAGCCGAGATTAAATGCAATGGAAAATAAAGGAGTCAATGATAAAATAAATTTTGAATCGGGGTGTGCAGTGAGTAATAAGGCATTATAGCAGTATGGAACAAATTTTGTTAAATCATTGTATTTCATGTATTCTAAACATAACAATGAGCTGGATGGTAGACTGGTTTATTGAAAAGATTTTCTTGAGAAAACGTTGTGTGATACTTTGATTTAATCCATGAATTATTACGGTTTTATTATTCCTCACATGTAGGTATAATCTTCAGTATGGCATTGCTATTTAATAAAGTCAAATATTACATGAACACCAAATAAAAGTACACTTTTAATGTTGTAGGTTGAAGCTGGTTTGGCTGCTGCTGCTAATGGCGACATGGGCCCCATGCAACAAGCCCTGGTACAGGTGGAAGCGACGCTGAATGTATTGGCCGACTCTGTTCTCCAGGAACAGCCTCTTCTGCGCCGTAAGAAGTTGGAGCACCTGGTCAGTTGCAAGTTATAAGACCTCTTCATGTGCTTAGTAACTTTAATTTGTTGACCAATTTCTAGTGTGTGGGGTTTGAAGCGACGACGACATTTCGGTCCGTCCTGGAGTCGATTGTGTGTAACTTTAATTTCTTTGTACGTGTCATTATTTAAGAGTACAGTATATATCATAACAATTTGTCAGACTGTACAGTGAAATACAGTTACTTCCATATATTTTATTCGGAGATGAAGGGCAACTTGGGTATATGCTGGCAATGAGTCACAATAACGTGGCTAAATTATGTTAACCAGACCACACACTAGAAGGTGAAGGGACGACGACGTTTCGGTCCGTCCTGGACCATTATCCAGTCGATTGTCACAGTCGACTTGAGAATGGTCCAGGACGGACCGAAATGTCGTCGTCCCTTCACCACCTTGGGTATATGAAATTTGTTTATACTGTATGTACTGTAAGTTTATCGTACAGTGTCATAGAAAGTCGTCAGACATTCCCAAGGATGAGGATTTTGCTTTTGAAAGTTCTTCTAATCATCACTTCTAGCATAGTACTTTGCTTTGCCCTTTGAGTTTGTGCTAACAGGTTGAATAGAGTAAACTGTTGAAAATTCAGTGCTAGTTAGTGCAATTATTGTGAATTCACATTGGATATCAACTTGAATCATAGTTTATAGCCGAATTGTGTTACTGTATTGCACCTTAGTAATTTTATTATTTATTTTCCAGATCAGTGAATTTGTTCATAAGAGGACGGTAACCAGGAACCTGATTAAGAATAAAGTGGTGAATCCAAAGTCATTTGATTGGCTGTGCCAGATGCGATTCTACTTTGACCCCAAGCAAGGCGATCCCCTGAAGCAGTTGAGCATCCATATGGCCAATGCCAAGTTCAACTATGGATTTGAATACTTGGGAGTACAGGACAAGCTTGTTCAGACACCCTTAACAGACCGTTGCTATCTCACAATGACACAAGCTCTTGAAGCACGCTTGGGAGGCTCACCCTTTGGTAAGTTTTCCATGTTGTAATTTTCTTACCCAGTTGTACTTAATCTAGTCATAATTTTTGATGTGGTGCTTTGAAACTACAGTATATACATTTCTAGAGTCAGTGGAACAAACCGGTGGTGTCGGTGGAGGAGTCGGTGGAAAAGGGTTGTTTTCTTAGCCTTGTACAGATTTTGTTACACTGTACATATTTATACAACTTTTTGTTATACTGTTAGACATTTGAACTTAGAGGGCTATATTGAAACACCTGAAAATAATTTTTATATAGTTTTGGTACCTCTTATCTTGAGGTTATCTTGAGATGATTTTGGGGCTTTTTTTAGTGTCCCCGCGGCCCGGTCCTCGACCTGGCCTCCACCCCCAGGAAGCAGCCCGTGACAGCTGACTAACTCCCAGGTACCTATTTACTGCTAAGTAACAGGGGCATTCAGGGTGAAAAAAACTTTGCCCATTTGTTTCTGCCTCGTGCGGGAATCGAACCCGCGCCACAGAATTACGAGTCCTGCGCGCTATCCACCAGGCCCCCTCAACCCCCCATTTACCTAGGTGAAATAGTGGTTTTTAATGATATCTTTGGAAGCTTTTAACATGATTTTCATTTATCTACAGGACCTGCTGGCACGGGTAAAACGGAATCAGTTAAGGCACTTGGTAACCAGTTAGGTCGCTTCGTGCTAGTCTTCAACTGTGATGAGACATTTGACTTCCAAGCAATGGGTCGTATCTTTGTTGGACTCTGCCAGGTAAAGATCCGTGATATTAGGATACTTTAAAGTATTTGCTCGTGTATTGTGTTTGTAATATTAGAATACATTTGGTTTTGAATAATTGATGCATATTGTATGTTTCATGTGGCAGGTTGGGGCATGGGGGTGCTTTGATGAGTTCAACCGTTTGGAGGAGAGAATGTTGTCGGCTGTGTCCCAGCAAGTGCAGACCATACAGGAGGCACTAAAGGAAAAAGCTGGAGAGAAGACTGGATCTCAGGGTTCGTTGCAATGAATTTAATTTGTAAATAATTTTAATTAGCAAGGTATCTGATGTTTAAAGCAAGCATTTTGATGTCAATTTTTTTTATATCGGTGTCCATTTGAAAAGTGATGGACTTTCTTTTAATTAATGGTTTGCTTTACCAATAGTGTTGACTGTTGAGCTGGTGGGCAAGCAAGTCAAGGTTTCAACCGATATGGCCATCTTCATCACCATGAACCCTGGCTATGCCGGCCGCTCAAACCTTCCTGATAACCTGAAGAAGCTCTTCCGTTCCCTTGCCATGACTAAACCCGACAGACAACTTATTGCCGAAGTGATGCTCTTCAGTCAAGGCTTCAGGTCGGCTGAAAAGCTTGCCAGCAAAATTGTTCCATTCTTTAAGTAAGTAATGATTTTGGTAGTCACTCTACATGACTAATTCCTTATAAATATTTTCTTGGCTTGTTCCCTCAGTCATTTCCCTGAACTTCGGTACTGGTACCTACCTCTAAGCCTTCAAATTGTACCAGGCTCCTTAGAGAATTGCAGGCCTACCAGGACCTCATTCTGATAGACCTGTGGAAGTCTGGAATGATGAGGGCCTAATGGTTCTAGTGCTGAAGATCAGGAAGACAAGAATCTACCCTGAAAGCAGTGTTTAATTACATTAAAGACCTAATTTTGTTGTTTACTTGAAAAAAATGTTCATATACCTTTATTTGTGATCTTTGTTTACACACGGCTCATTCTCTTGCTCTCTGCCCCTCTGTTGTCACCTATCTCCACCTCCCTTCTATGTGAGCAAATTTGTCTCTCATGTGAAGCCCTTTCTACCCCTCTTCCCTATTTTTTTTTTACCCCTCACCCATACCCTTCCTTCGCCTATCTTTCTCTGACAGCTGATCATTATTTATTGCACAGGCTGTGTGATGAACAGCTGTCCAATCAGTCGCATTATGATTTCGGTTTACGTGCCTTGAAGTCGGTGCTGGTGTCTGCTGGTAATGTGAAGCGTGACCGCATTCAGCGAATTAAGGAGGATCTCAGAAGTCGTGAAGACGCGATAATTGACGAAGGAACTATTGCCGAGAACCTTCCCGAACAAGAGGTTGGTTTTTAATCGCGTAATCTTACTGGTGCCATTTGTGGAATCTATTTAATATCTTTGCTTCGTTGCCTCATCGAGCATTCTACTTGCACGAGTAACTAGAATCAACTTAGAACATGAAGCATATTCTGAAAGCATATTCTGAAGCTAATCCTCTGCCAACAGATTTTGATCCAGAGTGTGTGTGAAACAATGGTACCCAAGCTTGTAGCAGAGGACATTCCATTGCTCTTCTCCCTGTTGTCTGATGTATTCCCAGGCATCGAGTACACTCGTGCCCAGATGACTGGATTGAAAGACGAGATAAGAAAGGCAAGTACAGTATATAGTATTTAATTATGCACGGTAAGTTTTAATGCTGATGAAGTTTTATTGTATATTAAATGAAGTCAGGTTCAAAGTTTTTGTATCAAACAGTAAAATGCAGTGAATCAAAGTTGAGAGCAACTACTGATCTTCAATGAAGGCAACTGTGATGTTTTTCTTCAGTATCTGAATGTTCGACTGTTAAAGTACAGTAAAATTACTAGATATTTCTGTATAGACTTTAACATTTATTTGTGTGTAGGTGTGCGCTGAGCAGTTCCTGGTTTGCGGTGAAGGAGAGGAACAAGGAGCTCACTGGATGGAGAAGGTATGTCTTCTCACACTCCTCAGTTAATGTCTTAGTAGCCTAAATTAAAAATGTTTTGACCAAGGTGTCGTAAAATGAATTGTTCAATGCACAGAGAAGTCACATTAACGTAATGTATCAGTCGGGAGTACCCAGAGCATAAGTTCAAATCCTCCTCACAACTCCTACTGATTTTTCTCATTAATTGTTCAATTGTGAAAATAGTTAAGTGGATTAATACAATTAACAATAGTTATAATTAGTATTTTGTTCTAGTAACTTTTTTGGCAATAAAATGCAAGTTTTTAATGAAAACATAAATTTCATCTACTTTATTTTTTGCATTTTAAATAAAGTGTGTTTATGCATTACTAATGAACTGATATGTACTCATAAAGCTCTTAAAGCAATTATTTTATCTTTACAACCAGATTTTAATAATGTACCAACATGGAAACTATTAACAAAATTGGTTGGTTAGTTATGGATTGATAAGTTCAGTTTGTAAGAGCTCGAGCGTGCAACACCAGTAACAGTTTGTGAAACGTGTTCATGCTCTTAAAGATGAAGAACATCATAGAACAGAAAAAGCATTGAAATTAACTGTCTGGTAAAATTTTATAACACATGAAATTATTGTACATCATTAGAGATGGTTTTAATACATATACTATTCTTATAATTTGATTAAAATATTAGCTTTATAATTTTTGTTGTAATTTACAGTTTTAAGATTATATGGTAGTAGCATTTTTTTTATATACAAGATATATATATACTATTTTGACATACGTAGCATCTCGGTTTGGGAGCCGAGATGCCGAGATTCCGGTTTGGGAGCCGAGATTCATCTCAAAACAACTTGGTTTCAGATCAAATATAGAAAATGGCATAATTTTCATAATGTGTATCTTTTTAACATATATACAGAAACTACCCGTGTACGACCTACATGATTATCTAAACAGTGGATTGGGTATTCACATCCATGTATCTCTTGTCAGTATCCTGTAAGCTTTGTCCATAAATTCAAAAGAATGAGTGGTTAAAATTTTTCAAAATTTATATTTTAGGTTTAGTAAATTATATAAGTAATAAGCAGCCAAAGATTTGGAATTGAATAAGTCATTGTCCCTTTACCTTTCTCGGACAACGGTAGTAATATTTCTTCCCGTACATTCCATCACCTATTCTAATTCCCTATACTGTATAATTGCTTTTATGACCCACCACCTAATTATAGCATAAGGCTTCTCATTTTAGTATTTCACCGTGATGTGTAGGGGCATTAACATTATATGGTTAGTTTCTGACTATCATTGGCATAGTATTTTGGTAATACTACTTTTCATGAACAAAATTCAAACTGCATAATGGTAATGTTCATATTGTTTGATTACAATTTTTTTTTAACAATGAATTAGATTTTTCCTTTTTATTTTTACTTGAATGTTTTGCTGTTTTCACTCATTATGTCGATGCTTCTCGTATGGTTAAACCATATCGTGTAGGCATTAGACTTGTGCAGTATACTTTATCCTGGGTTCTCTGTAACCACTAACATGGCAGATGCTGCATAATATTTCATAGGCAAATTTAACATAACCTTACGGTTGAGGGGCGGCGATGATCGAGAGATCAGATGCGCCCATCTTGTTATATTTTGATGCCGAAATTAAATGCTTTTGTGAGGGAGCATTTGTATACTGGGTGACAGGTGTTGACTAAAACTTTATTCCCTAACTTTTCCAAACTGGCTTGGCTACAAATGTTGATGTATTCGTGGCAGTTGCTTTTTTTTTTTGTTACAGTGTTGTCTTGTTTTCACTATGATATTGGTTGCCTTCCAATATTGTTCTATTTACCTCTATACTGTCTTCTTTCATGGCAGCATTTTCATCTTGCCTTAAATTATCTCTTAAAAATCCCTACCTTGTATTATTTTCACCCAACATCTGTAAGAAAATTCTATTATTTCGTTGTCCTTCACTTTAGTGGGGATGGGAGGCATGTGTTTCGGGGTTTTCATCGAGGCGATAACTTCTCATTTACTTAATGATTAACTCAAGATTCTTCGTCAGGAAAGCAGATAAAGAAATGGGATAATGACTATTGCACTTGCTTGCCACTAATGAAAATAAGTTAAACATGGATTAGGAAAAGCTTCAGGATAATGCCAATTGAGAAAGAGAAGCAAATTAACACTTTGACAAATTTCTATGGAAAATATTTTATTGGAATGTTGTCTAGGTCTTTTTTAACATTTATAAAATGTAGATGTATTCCAACAGTAGCAATACAGCTGTTGTTTACTGTATTGGGAAAAATATTACCTCCGTGATTTAATCATACCAGATCACCTATTGCTTGTCAATAGATTATGAATTTTGTTTAGAATTGGTATTAATGGAAATAAGTTGTTGCTTTGATAAATTTATTACAGTCTAAGGAAGTGCAGTACTTCATTGAGCTGTGATTTTAATGATTAATTCTTGCCAATTTGGCAATGAAATTCAAAATACTGTATTTTATAATTATGATGAATGACCTACAAGTATATCTATAATTCAACAAAAATAGTTGCTTAGGATTTATTTAGCAAGACAGATTTCTAAAATGAGTTATAACTTCAATAATAACTAGTCTACTTACTGGTAATGCATTGTGATGTAGTGTGTTTTTCTAGTGATTTAATTGGTTTTAAAATCGATATTGAAGCATTAGTAATACTCTTTTACATGGAATGTTTGCGTAGAATTTAGCTTTCTAATTAATATATAAAATTTTATATTTTACATTTACTGTATGTATACCGTGTATGTAAGCATGTATGTACATGCTTACATATGCTGTACATGTATACATAAATATTAATATCTTGGAGATAACATTTTATCATTAAAACTAAAACTATCAAGTAGTAAAATATATAAGGAAGTGATAACAAAAAATAATGCATTCAATTGTGCTAAATGAATTGTATTTGCCATATGTCACGCTTGTTCATGCTCACGGTGTATTTGTTTTTGCAAGGAAAGTTATTTCATTGTTTGGTACAAAAACATCGTGCAAAGTCAGTACCATGGAAATCAAATTTCTTAAAGCTTGCCTGAGAGTAGGCTTTATTTAAATGCTGATCGGTTGACTAGGTATTTGGGTTAAATATAGATATTGGTGTGGATTTCTAGGCTACTCAAGGGATGAAAATACAAATGCATTTTAGCATGTGTAGAAGAAGGGCGAGGTCGGTCGAGGGTTTGAAGAGTCGAGAGTCATATTTATGGTGTCGTTCGGGATTTATTACCCCCTTCTACATGGTGTTTATTTGGTCACAGTTGCCGTAGGTACTATAAGTTTTTAGAAGATTGGATATTTAATGTCTTTATGGACTAGGGAACACAAGTTGATGGAAAGGTGAAGTATAAAGCAGCTATGGAAGACTAGTTTTATGGAGATGTGCTCTCTCTCTCTCTTGATGTTCCAGTTCCCTTCTCTGTTTGCTTTTGAAACTGTTAATTATGGTTGCTTTCACCACCTTTCCAAAGTTAATTACACTTAATTACAACTCACTGCATGCAAGTATTTCTTCAACTTGTCTGTTCTATTCATTACTTGCCTGGTTGTGCTGGGGAGTTGAGCTTCTGCTCTTGGGTCCTGCCATTTGACCATCAATCAACTGGTGTCCTGAGCCTATTGGGCTCTTATATCTACATTTGAAATTGTGTATGGAGTCTGCCTCTATAGACTGCCTAATACATTCCATTTGTTAACTACTGGCAATGGAAACTTGTTTTTTTTTTTTTTTTTTGGCTCATATGAGTACTAAGTTTCTACCTGTGTCGCCTCATTCGTGTACCACCCATGCTAAATAATTTGTCTACCTTGTCAATTCCGGGATAATCTTGTAAATGGTAATCACGTCTCCCCTAACTCGCGTGTCTCTTAGTGACGTTAGGTTCAATTCCAGTAGCGTTTCCTTGTAGCTCATACCCCTCAGCTAGGGTAGTAGTCTCGTGGTGTACCTCTGAACATTCTCTTAACTTTGTTTTATGTTTGATTAGATATGGACACACCATGCTGGAGCTGCATACTCCAGGATTGGTCTGACATGTGGTATACAAAGTCCTGAATGACTCCTTACACGAGTTTCCAAGAACGGCATCCCGTTTGTTGTGATCATATTGCCACTTATGCATGTATTATCATTACACCAATATTTTTTGATTGTCCACATAGCAGTGGACAACTTCTATGTTTTCTCGGTACATTCCTACCAAAGTCTAAAGTAGTGGTAAAGCTTTGGTTATTCCCATTTTCTTTGTTGACCAGGTGTACTCACCTAGTTGTGCTTGTGGGGGGGTTGAGCTCTGACTTTCGTGTGGGATTGAAGGGGGGTTTGTTCGTGGTTAGTGTCTTATCAAGGGGGGTTTGTTCGTGGTTAGTGTCTTATCAAGGGGGGTTTGTTCGTGGTTAGTGTCTTATCAAGGGGGGGTTTGTTCGTGGTTAGTGTCTTATCAAGGGGGGTTTGTTCGTGGTTAGTGTCTTATCATTCCTGTTCCTGAGACGTGTAAGGAATCAGTCCATTTCTTGCTTATTGGTCGTCTCGCTTTTCTTTCAAATAAATGTTTTTCTCACGTCTCTCAAATAGAAATGTTCCGATGACATCCCTCGGGCTAATCTGCATGTTACTTTCATCCCTGTTCTTTAGTTTTGCTCCCCTCTTATAAACGGTTAGAAATTAGATATCTACAGTACATCCTGGAGCATTCTGTTGGTAGTAATTAGGTATTGTGGTAGGGATATCTTATGGTGGCCTCCCCACCTCTCCCTGCCAAATTTTCCTCTAGGTTATATGTGTCGAATGCCTCGTCGCATTGATTTTAAACTTGAAATGTACAATACTTTAGAGTGAAGAGAGAGGTAGAGATGTTATGATTCTCCCACATAATATATTTTGCTCAAGGCCAGGGATGGGCAATTATTCTTAGCCAATGGGCAACTTTATGAATGGTGGTTCAGTTCATGGGCCTTACACTTCATATAGATGCAAAGTCATAATATTTATATTAACTAATGTGCTTGATCTCGGTGGCAATTTTAAGTTGTATTTCTGTAGCACTGCAACAGTTTTGGAAATTAAACACACGGCTTTCCATCCACATTATTAAAATGTAATATTTAGACGTTTATTTCTAGTTTAGACTCCCACAGTGTTTCGGCTTTCATCTTAGAAGCACTCATTTTAACTTTAAATCATAGATAGGGTGCAACAAAGTACAAATTTTGCAGACCCACTGAACACTGTATTCTTAAATAATAAGTAGACAAGACTGAGCTTCTCTAATGTTGGTGCTGGATGCATATGTCTGTATTGGGCACTATTGAGATGTGGGTGGTGCCCCCGCATCCATTTGCTCCATGCCATCGTGTTTATTCAACAAATTAATTATTTAATTGGACAGGAATGATGTCAAATAAAGGTATACACTTAGGCAATCAAATATTAAAAGAGTGATAAGATAATATGCTTGTGCAAATTGGGGGGAACTGTACAGTTCAGTTTTCTCTATGCAAGTCAATAATTTCAAGGGTAAGAGGGATGCTGTTCTGTGATTAAATTTTGAGGGAAATAGTGTAGAGATTAGAAGTTTATAACTTGTGCTCTTTTTGCATTAACACCATTATCGCTTGACATATTGGCATATTTACAAATCAAACTCCCCCCCCCCCAGTGTCTGTTTTGTCTTTGTGTCGATAATTCGTTACAACACCGCATATTTTTCAAATTTAACTTCCCCCCCCCCATGCCTCCCCCCCAAAAATAAAAAATGTATCCATTGTAGTCACTTTCTTTAAACTGTAGCACTCTGATTAATGTTTTTGTAGTTAGCATATCACAATGACCTAATCAGTGCCTTGATGTATGTATGTGTCATTGAAATATTTGGCTCCCAATATTGTCTTTTTATGGGTGTGCCAACTTTTTAAAGGCACCCTATGAAAATCATTATAAATTACTGCTTGAATCATGAATAAGTATGTTTTTGATTTGACTGTGATATGACAGGTTGTCATCTTGTTGTTAACCACTGGAAACTTTTTCATGATTATATAGCATTTGATGATTTTTTTTGGTGCATACGTGTTGATTTACATATGACTTTACCCCCATGTCTGCCAAAGGGGAGTTACCCTGGGGAGGGCTGGTGTGAGAAGGTAAGGGCAATGCTGGCCTAGGTGTGTTCCTAGGGAGGGTGGTCTGGCCCTACAGTGCCTGCTCTCACCTTTGCCCATCCTGACTCAAAGTTCCCAGCTTGATGCACTTTCTTAGCTTGGTGGAGGTCTGGCTTGTCCTTGCAGCCACTCATTTAATAGAGAAACTGTAAAATATTCAACTGGTAGGAGTAAATTTAGTTCCTACGCGTTTTTATAAAGTTACCTCTTGGCTTTGAAACTTCTTGTTTTGCTCTTTAAGATAAGCACAGTTGCTGAAAATAGCTGCCAAGCATTAGCTCCACAATCACTGCTGCTGCATTGTTTATACAAAACCATTGTACTGTACTCTTCATTTGCAAGAATTTTATAAATGAAAAACAGAGCCAGTATCATATTTTGTAATTTCACAGTAATTTTAATGTGAAGTGTAACTTGCACGGTAAATGATCAGTAAAAATAACTTGTTAAATCTGCACAACTTGGAATGTTACGGGAACCAATTTGCTGAAGGAACTGGGTATCAATCATCAAATTTGGACTTAGACTCTTAGATTCTTAGTAGCAAGAACATTTTTGTATTTGTCTATTGTCATCAATCCCCCCAAGTATAAGGATATGAAGTATGTTTACCATGTGCTTAGCCAATAAGCAACATTTGTAGTTCAGTGCGGGCAATGAGTCACAATAATGTGGCTAAAGTATGTTGACCAGACCTCACACTAGAAGGTGAAGGGACGACGACGTTTCGGTCCGTCCTGGACCATTCTCAAGTCGATTGACTTGAGAATCGACTTGAGAATGGTCCAGGACGGACCGAAACGTCGTCCAGGACGGATCGAAACGTTTGCAGGGGCCTCGTAGCCTGGTGGATAGCGCACAGGGCTCGTAATTCTGTGGCGCGGGTTCGATTCCCCTCACGAGGCAGAAACAAATGGGCAAAGTTTCTTTCACCCTGAATGCCCCTGTTACCTAGCAGTAAAATAGGTACCTGGGTGTTAGTCAGCTGTCACGGGCTGCTTCCTGAGGGTGGAGGCCTGGTCGAGGACCGGGCCGCGGGGACACTAAAGCCCCGAAATCATATCAAGATAACCTTCTAGTGTTAGGTCTGGTCAACATACTTTTGTAGTTCAGTATTTGATTTTAATCCATTTTGATGATTGTGTAAATTGGTATCAGGTATTCTGTTAGAACTTAATCTTTCTTAGTATTCTACGTATTTTTCTGGAAGTGAATTGCTTATTTTGAAGGAAAGTTGAATGAAAATATCTCGTTCGCTAACATGTATTATTTTTGGTCTTTAATCTAAAAATATAATTGTTCACGGTAAAAAAAAAAAAAAAAAAGTATGTGAAGAGCAAATGGGGAAAATATTTGTTCCTGGTTTTTAGTTTTGTTTTCCGACTAGTGGAAAGGTGATAGATAATTGTTGGAGAACTTCAACTTTCCTGAATCATTTAAGCATTCACCACCTGGCTGTACAGTCTGTCCTATTTTTAAGAATGCTTTTCTTTCTCGTCGATACTATCTACACTTTGTATGGTCATTCTCTCATGTGATAAAGCCTTAAAAGATTTGTACACATTGTTCAGTGCTGTTCACCCAAGTGCATTTAGTATTTATAGAGATTTTAGAGTTAAATATAAGTACATTATCTATTCTGTAGCTACTTACTGCAGTATGTTAAGTTTCATGTTTCACAATCAACAATAGAAACAAGTTCATTTCAGTCATGCACAATTAAAGGGTAATGAAAATTGGCTTCTGTTTTTCTTTACAAGGTCAAATTTATATATTTACTGTAATGTGATGTTATGTTTTTTCAGGTACTGCAATTGTACCAGATTAGCAACTTGAACCATGGCTTAATGATGGTGGGTCCTAGCGGCTCAGGAAAGTCGACTGCTTGGCGGGTCCTGCTCAGAGCTCTTGAACGCTTTGAAGGGATAGAAGGTGTTGCTCATGTCATCGACCCCAAAGCCATGAGCAAAGAAACATTGTATGGTGTTCTTGATCCAAATACGCGGGAATGGACCGATGGCCTCTTTACACACATTCTAAGGCAAGTTGCGAAATTTTGTTGTGTACACACATATTCCCAGTATACACAAACCCCTGTTGATCCCACTCCATGTTGTGTACAGGGAGTGAGATCCAAAAATCATACCTTGAGGTTACCTTGAGGTGCTTCCGGGGCTTAGCGTCCCCGCGGCCCGGTCGTCAACCAGGCCTCCTGATATCATGGAAGCATTGGAAGAAAAACAAAATGGAGGTGTTGTATACACAGAGTTTACGAAGGCATTTGATAAATGTGACATGGAGTGATGGCCCCATAAAATGAGAAGAAATAATAACAGGTAAAGTAAGGCAGTGGATATTCAATTTCTTGTCAAACGGAATGCAAAAAGTAATGGCGAGTAAAACCAAATATATCCTGAGCAAAGTGAACTGCTTTGTTCCTCATGGCACAGTCCTTGAACTTTTGCTTTTTTTTCATTTTCATGTCATATGGACCAAAATAAAAATCAGTTTCATGTCATCTTTTGCAGACTGCAAAAATCAGCATGAAAATGACTTCTGTAGAAGACATTTGAGAAAATTACAAGCTGGTATTAGTTTTTGATTGGGTAATGGATAATTATTTAACACTGACAAGTTCCAGATACTTAGGTTTAGATACAAAATGATTGGATTTAGTTTAGATACAAGATGATTGGATCTCAGAAGGAAAAGAAATTGTAGAGGATCTTGAAATAAGGATACATGACAAACTAACATATAGTGAGCATAACAAAATGAACATAGCATCATTATATCATCATCATTCATCACATTAAGAAAGTAATATGATGAATTATGAGAACCTTAAAACCCAGGGATTCCTCCATGATGGTCCTACTATTCAAATCACTTTTGTTTGTTGTTAAAGATTCACTGCTTGGAACAAACAGTTCCAAGCAGCACGGGCTATGGTGAGCCCGTAGATAGTTATTTCCTTCAAATCACTGCTTTCCTGCCTTGAGCAATTATCTAAGTGTAATTACACTTAAGTTACAGGGCTAAGTGTAATTACACTAAGTGGGGTTACAGGATGAGAGCTATGTTTGTGGTGTCCTGTCTTCCCAGGACTCTTATAATGGTTTGAAATTACTGACGGTTTTGGCCTCCACCACCGCCACCTTACGTGTTCCAACCGTCTACCTCGCTGTTTGCGAAAGTGAATTTTCTTATTTCTTTTGCAGCCTTGTTTAGTTTAAATTCATAACCTCTTGTTCTTAAAAGTTCCAGGTTTCAGGAACTCTTTCCTGTCAATTTTATAATTCCATTACTATTTTGTACATAGTGATCATATTACCCCTCTCTCTATTACAGTATCTTCTAGTTTAGGAATATTTAATGCCTCTAACCTTACCTCGTAGCTCTTGTTCTTCAGTTCCGGGAGGCATTTAGCTACTTGCTCTTGGATTGTTTGCTCATGGATTTGCACAGTAGAATAACAGCATACTGGGTGAACAATATAGTAGGAAATGTATAATAGACGTAGTGAAGAGTAGAGGTGCCATAGGAACAGTATGTACATCAGAGGCCCACGACTATTCAGCATCCTTTCAGCAGTCATAAGAAATTAGACATGTTCCTGCAAGACGTGCTGGATCAACTAGGTTGTAGTGGATATTTGGGGCCATGGGCTGCTCCAAGCAACAGCCTCTTGGACTAAGTTATTAAAGGTCAAGTTTGGCCCTGGCTGGGCTTAGAGTATAACAACTGCCAGAACCCACTCTAAGGATTCTCCGGCTCTCTTGCCCCTAACCTTACAGTAGTGTGTGTTCATACAAATTGTGTGGTTGTGGAGGCAATGAGGAATTAATTATCAGGGGAAAGCACAAGCCATCATGACTACATAGCACTGGGAAGGGGTCAAGATAAGGATTTGGGATGGGACAGAGGGAAGCAATCGTGCCGAACCACTTGGACGGTCGGGGATTGAATGCCGACCTGCATGAAGCGAAACCGTCGCTCTACCGTCCAGCCCAAGTGGTTGGGCAGGAGAGGTGAGAATAGAAGTGCAAAACACATGCCATACTTCTCATACCTTTTACCTAGAGTTTCGTAACAGACAGAATTTCTTTAATTTTTAGACTATTTTAAGT
This sequence comes from Procambarus clarkii, assembly GCF_040958095.1. NCBI lineage: Eukaryota > Metazoa > Arthropoda > Malacostraca > Decapoda > Cambaridae > Procambarus > Procambarus clarkii. The sequence goes on along the minus strand of NC_091234.1, from coordinate 20,342,875 downwards.
TGTAAAATAATGTTCTATTTAATATACATTTTAACATTCTATACCATATTTAGCTTGGCAATCAGACCTAACCTAAATATGCTTATTATTCTATAATCTTCCTAACCTAGCTACAGCTAGGCCAAATTTAATTAATGTAGTCATATGTAATTTTTTATTAAAACCCAACAAATGTTGTGACTGATTTTTTTAATTTCAAATTAGTCTTGCTTACAAGACCTATTACAGTACTATGGTTGTAGTAGTAGTAGTAGTAGGCATCCATCAGTCTCAGGAGACTATGGAGTTGTGCTCTGGTTGTCGGTCTGGAGTGACCTCACCAGGGCGCAAAGCCAGCTATTAGGTACAACACATACATGTAAATACATAGGTACTCATATACTATACAATCCATGTACATGTATACTGTATATATAAAATATAATGCCTTATGTTCTTATACTCTGCAATGTGGAGATATAATTGTTACCGTATGCACACAGGAAAATCATTGACAATGTGCGTGGAGAGATCAACAAGCGACAGTGGATTATCTTCGATGGAGACGTTGATCCAGAGTGGGTCGAGAACTTGAACTCTGTACTGGATGATAACAAACTACTCACTCTTCCAAACGGAGAGCGATTGTCTATTCCACCAAATGTCCGCATCATGTTTGAGGTGAGGATTTTATAGTTGAATAGGAAATATTCTGTTTGACTTTAATACTGTAAATTTACCTTATCAGAAGAGGTAGGGACATTGTGTGATCATTTACTATTCAGGAACATGTTTTAAAGCATTAATTTATAGTTGAATGAAAGAGATATGTCAATTGGGGTCATGTGGACATAATGGAGCTTAGGGCAAGTAATGGGCAAAAAGATTGTAAATAGTAGATAGTTGTAGGCACATGCTGGCGGCCTGCCGATTGGAAGTGATACTTGGATGCATGTACTGAAAATACTAATTTTCTCGTGAAACAGGTTCAAGATCTAAAATATGCAACATTAGCAACAGTCTCACGATGTGGCATGGTGTGGTTCTCGGAGGATGTGCTGTCAGTTGAAATGATATTCGAAAACTTCCTTGCTCGGCTTTCCAACATTCCCATCGAGGAGACAGAAGAGGATGCTGCGTTCATGAAGAAAACCGAGAAGAAGAAAGATGACGACATCACGCCTACATTGCAGGTAATGTAGCTACGATGCAGTAAATTGGGCATCTAACTTGTATGGTCTGTGCACTCGGAATAGCTTTGGATAAATGTTAATTATGCTTCTTTGGCAGTGGGACATTCTACCTGTAACACAATTTATACACGGGAAATCATTTCAATTTTAAATTACTGTATTTAACCCATGGACTACTTGGCTTTTTGAAAGTACCACATTGAGGTGTGCATGATGGAAAAAAATAATTAAGAAATCTAATGGGGAGAAAATGGCAAAAGGCAATTTGTGCACAGGAGAAAATCATAGCAAGCGACTAGATCAGGGCAAGTTAAGGTGGCATCTTCACTGTAAGGGGGGGATGATAACATAGAATACTGGAAATGGGTATAATTCAGCATTAAGAAGAGGGCACACACATTAATTTATCAACATAGGAACACACTAAATGGCATTCAATGTAAACAAGAAGTGGTTGTGACTGAGGGGTAGAGCAGACTTTTACAGTGAAGGCAGAGGCTATGTAGTTCATATGACCATCCATCACAAAAGAATGTACAATAACACAGTAGGAACTATTAAACATTAGTGTCTGAAGAAAAAAAAGACTGAAATTCTTTATAAGGAATTCCCGAGGAAATAAGGAATATTGGTATGCATGAGTCTAGAGATCAGAAGGATAAGCTTACCTCTGTATGTAAAGAAAATATTTGTAGATAATTGTAATATTTTTTTAAGGCTATCTCATGGGAGCAATACATTGACATTAAATAAAACGGATCCAGATTGTATTTTAGATTTTGAAATTAATGTACATTAAGTACTGCTGTAAGTTTGTTGTACATATTATAGTTTAATTGGGAGCTGTTGTGCAGTCTTTGTTCAGTATAGAATATTTTTGTGCAGATGAATAGAATGCAAGTGAACATATTTGTAAAGTTTTCTATGTTATATATTTGTAACAGGTTCAGCGTGATGTTGCTGCTATTCTTAGCCCACATTTGACACCAGATGGATTGGTTGTAAAGTGTCTGGAGTACGCGTCCAACAACTTGGAGCATATTATGGACTTCACTCGGATGCGTGCACTGTCTTCACTCTTTGCTCTCCTGAATCAGGCAGTCAGGAATGTTGTGCAGTACAATAATACCCATCCAGACTTCCCTATGCAATCTGATCAGCTTGAGAGGTAGGTCATAGTGTGTTTCTTTTGTCAAGTGTTTCAAATAAGTGATATTATTATTAGAACAATATTATTATTTTTTTATTGACAGCATTCTCATTTCTTTTAAAGGTATATACCAAAGGCTTTGGTACACTCACTCCTGTGGAGCTTTGCTGGCGATGGCAAGTTGAAAGCACGTAGCGACATGGGCGATTTCATTCGTAACTGTACCACTATACCTCTGCCACCAAACACAAACTCCCCTATTGTTGACTATGAGGTGGCCATCAGTGGTGAATGGATGTTGTGGTCTACAAAGGTTCCCAGCATGGAGGTTGAGACACACAAGGTAGCTGCACCAGATGTGGTGGTGCCTACTGTTGACACGGTGCGTCACGAAGCCCTCCTCTACACGTGGCTCGCTGAACACAAGCCATTAGTTTTGTGCGGTCCTCCGGGATCGGGTAAAACTATGACGCTCTTCTCTGCCTTGAGAGCTTTGCCCGACTTGGAAGTTGTTGGATTGAATTTCTCCAGTGCAACAACCCCAGAGCTACTTCTGAAGACATTTGATCACTACTGTGAATATCGCAAAACGCCAAATGGCATAATCTTGTCACCAGTTCAGCTGGGCAAGTGGTTAGTGGTTTTCTGTGATGAAATCAACTTGCCTGATATGGACAAATATGGCACTCAGAGAGTCATCAGCTTCCTTCGGCAGATGGTGGAACACGGTGGATTTTACAGAGTATCAGGTTTGTTATGATGTTTTTGGTTAAATTATCCCTAACAAATATTGTAGAATACTGTGTAGAAATTGATGAATAGTAATGTACTTCATTACAATTGACAGTGCTATGTTGTTTTCCCAGCCTTGCCCAGTGTGATAATTACTTTATCTAAAATTTTATCATTTTTCTCCTTAAGACCAAGCTTGGGTTAGGTTGGAACGTATCCAGTTTGTAGGTGCTTGCAATCCACCAACTGACCCAGGACGTAAGCCGCTATCCCACCGTTTCTTGCGCCATGTACCTGTTGTGTATGTGGACTATCCAGGAGAGACTTCGCTAAAGCAAATCTACGGTACTTTCAACAGGGCCATGCTACGAATCATTCCGTCTCTCAGGTATTTATGTAACTATGAATTTAGTATATAATAGATGAAATATATAAATACGGTGTTAACCTAGCAAGGGGCCTTTAACAAAAAATTTTCACTATATATAAGTTGATTAGTTTTCAATTTTATTCACTGGGGGAATGAAAAGGAATGGATTTTGACTTCATTTTGGGGGGGGCATGATTTTTCTTTTGGTTTACCATGTGACTACATTAAATGGTTTACTTTTTTCAGATCATATGCAGATCCACTCACAAATTCCATGGTGGAGTTTTATCTTCAGTCTCAAGAGAGGTTCACTCAAGACATGCAGCCTCATTATGTCTACTCTCCTCGAGAGATGACTCGCTGGGTTCGAGGAATTTGTGAGGCAATTAGGTAATTATTAAAAAAACGTACGAGAAATAACTGGTGACATTTATACAACAAAACAAATTTTTTGATGATAGTCGGCCGAGCGGACAGCGGAGCCGGTCGGCCGAGCGGACAGCACGGGGGCTTGTGATCCTGTGGTCCTGGGTTCGATCCCAGGCGCCGGCGAGAAACAATGGGCAGAGTTTCTTTCACCCTATGCCCCTGTTACCTAGCAGTAAAATAGGTACCTGGGTGTTAGTCAGCTGTCACGGGCTGCTTCCTGGGGTTGGAGGCCTGGTCGAGGACCGGGCCGTGGGGACACTAAAGCCCCGAAATCATCTCAAGATAACCTCAAGTAGTTTTGATTGTGTTTGTAAGAAGGCAGTTTAGTTATCTGCCAATGATTCCAAAATGCTACAATATGCTTTTAATGTTTGTATTTTTATTTGCTAAACTAATTTTCTTTTTCTTTTAGGCCTCTTGAGACACTTGATGCCGAGGGTCTAGTGAGGCTTTGGGCTCACGAAGCTCTGAGACTGTTCCACGATCGTCTAGTTACGGATGATGAACGCAAGTGGACTAATGAGAATGTCGATGCTATTGCACTCAAGGTATTTAAGACACTTTAAACAAATAAATAATAATTTCTTGTTTGTTTTTGTACACGTGTTCATGGTGAATTAAACATAGCATTTACTGTACAATTATCTGATCATATGCTGGTTTTATTTGGTTTTGTCAAGTGGCAAATTTTGAAAGATGCATAGTTATTCAATTTTGCTTATTAACTTTTAGTATTACAATTTCTGTATTTTCTGACTTAATCATAACCAAAAGTGTATGATCTTTTTAAGCGTCTGACAATTTTTGTATAATAAGGTTTTTACTATACTGTAAGTATATACAGAGTATCGATGGTGTATACTGTAAGTACATATATACAGAGTATCGATGGTGTATACTGTAAGTATATACAGAGTATCGATGGTGGGTTTAGCAAATATATTTGGTTATGTTTTACCAGGAGTAGACAAGAATATCGGTGTCATTTTAATGAGGATATTTCGTCTGAATTCAGCAGGGTTGGAAAAAAAAATTCTTACAACCCATCCCACCATGTTGCATTTTTATCTATTTAATCAATAGATAAAAACCAAAAGCTTAAATAAAATAACTGAGTTGGCCCACATTATTTAGAACAATTTTGTTAAACCAAAAACTCTACCTGGGGCTGGTAGCTACCATGGAATTCCAACAATGATACTGAGCTGAATTGAAGATTATGCCCAGTTGTGTGTGAAATTAAAGATAGTGGTTATCTTGAGGTTATCTTGAGATGCTTTCGGGGCTTTTAGTGTCCCCGCGGCCCGGTCCTCGACCAGGCCTCCACCCCCAGGAAGCAGCCCGTGACAGCTGACTAGCACCCAGGTACCTATTTTACTGCTAGGTAACAGGGGCATAGGGTGAAAGAAACTCTGCCCATTGTTTCTCGCCGGCGCCTGGGATCTAACCCAGGACCACAGGATCACAAGTCCCGCGTGCTTTCCGCTCGGCCGACCGGCTCCCAAATCATAATTGTAACAGTGAAGATAGATAATTGAATCTTTACTTCGGCTTATGCCTGGGATTTTTTACTATAACTATGAAGAATGGATTCGTAATGATATACTCGTGTGGCCTTGACTTAGGAGAGCAATTCATGGAAATTAAACAAGTTATTTAAAATTCAAGTTCTTAAAAATAGGTAATTTAACCCTCTGTGGCTACTTTCTATACAAAGTGCTGTATAGAAAGTTTCTCACCTTAGTTTGGATCGGAGGTAGGCGGTGTCTGGCCCGAAACATTACATGTACCATGTCATGGTACAGTTGACTTAAGGCGCGTCTGGGAACACAAGAACTGGGAACACGACTCACAAGTCAAGCCTGGCCTCGGGCCAGGCTTGGGGAGTAGAAAAACTCCCAGAACCCCATCAACCAGTTATCAACCAGGAACATACCGTGTGTAGGTTCGAACCCTCATCAGTGCCCTTGTGGATTTGTTCATTTAATATATCACGCTATTGTGATTTCTGTGTGCATTACACATGTATCAACTGTCATAATATTGGAAAATTCAAAATCTTAAATCGGCTCTTTATGTGACGAGACATCAAAACATTTCTTGGTTGAATCTTGGCAGAACAGTCGGTTGTTGTTAAATGAAAATTTAACTATTGTATTGGATGCTCTTTATCTCGAACTATTTATACTTAGAAAAGTATGACAGTTATTTAAGTCTTTTATTGCAGTAATTTAAAGTTCCATAAATACAGAAAGTTGTATAATAATATAGTGTGGATGAAGGCCTTAGGTGTTGATGGGCTGTTGTAAAAATATGTTGCATTATTAGGCATATTTTCATATAGAATGGATGATTTCTTGTTACGAAAATGTTATCTTAAATTGCTAAGCAAGTCATGGTATTCACTGATTCAAATGTTACATTTGAGTAATTGTGATTCCAATAACTTTTAGGACCTCATTTGTTCAATGTCATACTCCACAGTTTAATTTTATATCTATATTTAATACATTTGAAAAATTCCATCCTTGGAAGGCTAAATAGTAGAAAATGCCATGTGCAAAGAAAGGCACTTAGTTAGCAAAGTTGTTAACCAATGGCTTATTGTGTTCTGGCTCAATAGTGCCTAATTTTGTTTTCCCCGGGCCAGTCAAGAAATTGTGGGTTCGTGTGACCACTTTCCGTGGTCATGTTCGTGTTTCACTTTTAGTTTAGTATTGTGTTTTTCATCTGTTTCTCCTGGTGCTTAAATTATCAGGGCCTTGAATTCTTGCTTGGTGTAACCCAAAATATCCTTAATATGGGTCTGGGTGTTATTAAACACATTGGTGTTTAGGAAGAGAATGTTAGAATTGCAGGAGAGCACAATAATGAAACGGAAGGGGCTCGAGGCAAGCAACAGTATGAAAGTCAAGTGGAGAAATAGATATGTAAGGTTACTACATAGATATCGGAGGAATAGAATGCACAAGAATAGTTAAGAGCTGCCTGGTGGTTCTTTTGTTATGGCAAAAGGGAGTTCTACACGAGCCAGATTACAGGGAGATAAATAAATTAGCTTAAGAGAGATATTTTACAAATATTTTGGGAAGCCATTACTTGGCTCATATTTTTATCAATCGACATTCTTTTCAAAATCTATAATGCACAGACAGGTCATATTTCTTTTTCAATGTTAATATGGTGTATTTCATCATTAATGTAATTTATCACACACCTACCCATTATAGCAATATATTGAGGTTACTTAAAGAATTTTATGATTGCGTCTGAAACTTTAGGACACATTAAAGAATCTTTCATAACGTTTGTATTTTTCAGCACTTCCCGAACATTGACAGCGAGAGATCTCTGCTGCGTCCTATTCTGTACTCCAACTGGCTTTCCAAGGACTACCTCCCAGTTGATCAGGAGGAGCTCAGAGACTACGTCAAGGCCAGGCTCAAGGTATGATTATTAAGCACACAGTTACGAATGTTCTCGTTACACAGTTACGAATGTTCTCATTACGAGTTCCCTTACACTGAGAAGTCTTTTTAATACTGCCATCTGTAGCATGTTTGATCTCTAGCTATATCTGGATAAATTTGATTTTGTGGATATTTATGTATGGTACTGTATTAATTTTGTTTAATGTTACAAATAATACTGTTACAATGCCATGCCTAAAGTCATTAAAATAGTTAAATGGTGTCTTCGTAGTGAGTGACTTATGGGCATAAAGCCAAAAGTATTTGGCTTTACCTTCAGTTTTTAGACTTTGACTTCAGTTTGACTTTGATTTTGTCACATAATTGGTTTCCACAGTTGGTCTCTACAGAAATATTCAACTGCTTTGTATTCATCCAAACTCGTGGAGTGCCCAAAATTCTTGTGCATATTACTTCTCATATCCTATTGGTGTTCTTAGTATTGCTTTTGAATGGCCAAATTCATTTAAGCAGGCGATGAGTCACAATAACGTGGCTGAAGTATGTTGACCAGACCACACACTAGAAATTGAAGGGACGACGACGTTTCGGTCCGTCCTGGACCATTCTCAAGTCGAAACGTCGTCGTCCCTTCAATTTCTAGTGTGTGGTCTGGTCAAAAAATAAATTCATTTAACTTTGTATTCACGATTGAAGTTAACCCTCCACATTATTATTATTTATTTTCTGTAGGGTAATATGTTCATAATGTTTTTATGAATTGTTTTTTCAAAATGTAGTCATGGCTACTTGAAAATATTTTCTTCTTTAGCATATTGTCCAATCAGGAGAAGCATTCAGAATCCTTGGTGATATTATACAACTTTTGATTATTTTCAAATTTAAACTTCTAATTTTTTGTTTTTACAAAATTGCTAGACTATCGGTGTACAATTATTAGTCTTACTTACATTGGATTCAACCTTCCCTAATCTCTGCTATACTTGGTTAATTAAAACCTGTCATTTAATTCCAGTATTATTGACCAGTCTGAAAGGGTCGTGGGATGTTGCTATATAGTGATGTTCATTTGTCCATCTGTGTATAGTCTATATTAGGGGATTTACCTTACCTTCTGATGGGGGTCTAGTTTGCTTGTATTTGCTTAGGCAAACCTTGTCTACCAACAAAGCTTGTAATTTACATCCATACACATTGATACATATGCCTTGAGCTTCCTATACTTGTGTTCTGAAGATATCATAGTTAAGAAAGTGCTGGTCTGTTTGTTTTGACCTTATATACTCTCCAATTGCCAAACTTATTTCTCTTCATTCAAGTTTTATTTGCTTGTATAAAGTTACCCATGAAAATTCTCACCTTTGTGTCTATTCTGACTAAATCTGCTGCTTTTAACACACTTTTTCTCAGGGTTCAGTTTGTCAAATATTTTAGGATTTTTAGATTTTAGGAAGTGAAAGTTAGTGTATTAAAAATATCAAATTCCACACAGGTATTCTATGAAGAGGAATTGGATGTGCCATTAGTGCTGTTTAATGAAGTCTTGGATCACGTTCTTCGAATTGATCGGATCTTCCGCCAACCACAAGGTCATCTTCTACTTATCGGTGCTTCAGGTGCTGGCAAAACAACTCTGTCTCGGTTTGTGGCATGGATGAATGGGTTGTCCATCTTCCAAATCAAGGTTCACAACAAATACACACCAGAGGACTTTGATGAAGATTTGCGAGCAGTATTGAGGCGCTCTGGTTGTAAGGATGAAAAGATCTGCTTTATCCTTGACGAGTCAAATGTGCTGGATTCTTCCTTCCTCGAGCGCATGAACACACTCCTGGCTAATGGAGAAGTGCCAGGATTGTTTGAGGGTGACGAGTATACAACTCTTATGACACAGTGTAAGGAGGGCAGTCAGCGAGAAGGTCTAATGCTCGACTCCAGCGAAGAGCTTTATAAGTGGTTCACTGGGCAGGTTATGCGCAACCTTCATGTTGTGTTCACAATGAATCCATCAACAGATGGACTTAAAGATAGAGCTGCTACTTCCCCAGCCTTGTTCAACAGATGTGTACTTAACTGGTTTGGAGATTGGTCTAATGGCGCCTTGTTCCAGGTTGGTATGGAGTTCACCAATCGTATCGACTTGGATAAGATGAGCTGGCACCCACCAGACTACTTCCCTGTAGCTTTTGAAAGCCTTCCAGCACCCCCATCCCACCGTGATGCTATTATTAATGCCTTTGTGCACGTTCACCAGACATTACACAGAGCAAATACACGTTTAGCTAAGCGTGGAAGCACAGTGATGGCCATCACTCCAAGGCATTATTTGGATTTCATTAACCACTTTGTGAAGCTGTACAATGAAAAGAGATCCGAGCTTGAAGAGCAACAACTTCATCTAAATGTTGGTTTAGGCAAAATTGCCGAGACAGTGGAACAGGTGGAACAGATGCAGAAATCTCTGGCCATCAAAAATCAGGAATTGCAAGCAAAGAATGAAGCAGCCAATATGAAACTGAAGCAGATGGTGAAGGATCAGCAAGAAGCCGAGAAACAAAAAGTGGCCAGTCAAGAGTTGCAAGAACAGCTTGAAGCCCAAACGGAAGGTATCAGTATTAAACGGGAGGAGGTGATGAAAGATTTAAGCAAGGTGGAGCCTGCTGTGCAAGATGCTCAAAATGCTGTCAAGAGTATCAAGAAACAGCACTTGGTTGAGGTTCGATCAATGGCTAATCCTCCTCCGATGGTAAAATTAGCCTTGGAGTCGATCTGTCTTCTTCTTGGTGAAGCAACATCAGACTGGAAGACTATAAAGTCTATTATCATGAAGGACAATTTCATTAACACTGTTGTTAATTTCAATACTGATGACTTGTTGGATGATATCCGAGAAAAGATGAAGAACAGATACCTCAGTAACCCCGATTATAACTTTGAGAAGGTAAATCGGGCTTCGTTGGCTTGTGGCCCAATGGTGAAATGGGCAATTGCACAAATAGAATATGCCGACATGCTAAAGAGGGTCGAGCCCTTGAGAAATGAATTGCGTAGCCTTGAAAATATGGCAGACGAAAACAAGAAAAAGCATGAAGACGTAAAGACGTTAATAAACCGTCTTGAGCGCTCTATTGCTGCATATAAGGATGAATATGCCGTGCTTATATCTCAAGCTCAAGCCATTAAGACAGATCTAGAAAATGTGCAGGCCAAGGTTGACCGCTCCATGGCTCTCATCAGGAATCTAAGTATTGAGAAGGATCGCTGGGCTGCAACATCAGATACATTTAAGTACCAGATGTCGACAATCATTGGAGATGTGTTGTTATCGTCTGCCTTCCTAGCTTACGGTGGATACTTTGATCAGCAGTTCCGCGAGAATTTGTTCACAAACTGGTGCCACCACCTCCAGCAAGCAAGCATCCAGTTCCGTGGAGATATTGCTCGAACCGAGTATCTGTCAAACCCAGATGAGAGACTGAGGTGGCAAGCAAATGCTCTTCCTGCTGATGAACTCTGTACAGAGAATGCAATTATGCTGAACAGGTTCAATAGATATCCACTGATCATTGACCCATCTGGCCAAGCCACAGATTTCATCATGAATGAATTCAAGGAGAAGAAAATAACCAAGACCAGCTTTTTGGATGATTCCTTCAGGAAGAATTTGGAATCTGCCCTTCGCTTTGGTAACCCACTTCTTGTCCAAGATGTCGAGAATTATGATCCAATTCTTAACCCTGTGTTGAACCGGGAACTACGCAGAACAGGAGGACGTGTCCTCATAACTCTAGGAGATCAGGTATGACTTTAAATTTCTTAAGTGTTTGCAAATTCAAAGTTCAATTGCTTATTTGCTCTAGGGATTGCAATATATGAATGTGGTGTGTGGATGCCATTCTGATAGTCATATCTACTGAATTAGGTTGTCAGTAGACAAGGATTAAGTTATTATGACATGGCTAAGGTACCACAAGAAGCTCCTGCTGCAGGTTTGACACAAAACACGGGTAAGGTAGTTGTTAGAAGAGAGCATCAAGCCATTACGATTATCTGTATAACAAAAATAAATGTCTGTTAATGGGGTTATGCAAAATTAAGGTTGGTTTATATCTCAAAATTTGTATTTTGGAATTTTAAATTAGTTTGTGTTTTACAATTTGTCATTGTATAAAATACTGGTAATTGATTAAAAGTATAATTTTATTCAATGTTTGTGGAAATCTGATTTTCTTCAGGTAAATCTGCAAATTATATAATGTATTTCAATTTTCAGGATATTGATTTATCTCCAGCATTCACCATCTTCTTGTCTACACGTGACCCAACTGTGGAATTCCCACCAGACATATGCTCTAGAGTCACATTTGTCAACTTCACTGTGACCAGGTCGTCACTTCAGTCCCAGTGCTTGAACCAAGTTCTTAAGGCAGAACGACCAGATATTGACGACAAGCGCTCGAACCTTCTCAAATTGCAGGGTGAGTGAGAATATTTATATTAATAATCAGTTCTTAATTTACAGTTTTTCTCATTTGAATCGATGGGTATCGAAGCCACACCGCATTAGAGGGAAAAGGCACATGGCCGAGACACTACGATAGAGGGGGTTGCAGTCACTTCTAAAAAAAGCTTCATACACTATTGCACAAGTTCCATTGAATATTAAAATATGTATTTTCTAGTATTTATTAATAAGAGCAAAAGTTTTAAAAACATGTATACAGTACAGTATTGGCATTGCTTGTATCAGTTGCCGAGTTGGACTGGTTCATCGGTACTGCTTGGCAAGGCATATACAGTACACTGTTTCAACCAAGACTTTTGTTTAGATAGTATATAGTACTTTTTTTAGTACTGATATAGTACTTTTTGTAACCATAGTATGTGGATCATCGTATGTATATTGAAATATGGACAGTTAGGTAGAATTTGGTACTATTCACTTCAGTCCAGAAAAAATAAGCTAAACACTAAACTTGTATATTACTAGGTCTAGTATAGCAAATAGGAATAATATTAGGCTTCAGAAATATGTTAGTCATAGGATGGTTAGGTTAGGTTTTATTAGGAACATAAATAAAAACCTTTACCAGTTTGTCCCAGTTCAGTAGTATCAAGTTCTGCTTTCTAATTGTCCATTACCTCCATATATATACGATGGTCCATATCGTTACTGTAAGTACTATTGAAACAGGCGAAGGGGCTGGTTCAGTGTTTGCCCATTCGGGAATTCTTTCTGGTTTAAACATTTATAATTTTTTTAGCTTCCTGGCATTTTTGTTTATACATGGATTATATAAATTTATTTAAAAAAAATATGGAAGGGAGTACCACCTCTGGCTGGAAGAAGGGGGGACCCTTAGCCTCGGAGGAAACCACACACTGCATTAGAGGGAAGAGGCTTTACTCCTACCACCCCCATTTATTTTTAGTAAAAAATTTCTTACATGGAAACTATTTGTTGCCATTGTATCCTGTGATGTGCTGCTGCTGCTTCCCCGAAGAAGAGAAACTGCTCCAGAATGTGAGCTTCCAGGGAATGGCATAGTGCTTACTTGTGGTGTTTTACGATATCCCTTATATGTACTGTAGTTTATTATACCATTTCACCTCCAGAAAGCATCTTGGTTATTTGTAGTGTGTCTAGTGATATTCAGGTTTAAAAATCAACTGGTGGAGTTGATTTTGATAACTGACTTCCAGGTTAGTCTCCTCCTATGTCTTGTTCCAGTGTGAATACTTGGCCTTATGCTGGTTTGTCACTTTGTCTCCTTTTGTTGGTTGTCTTGTATTCTGGGCTGTCTTACCCCACCATGGTGTGGATCACATTGTTCAGAGTTGGTTAATCACTCTTACTACTGGCTGCTAATGCTGCTCTCTCGTAATCACTCTTACTACTGGCTGCTAATGCTGCTCTTTCGTAATAACTCTTACTACTGGCTGCTAATGCTGCTCTCTCGTAATCACTCTTACTACTGGCTGCTAATGCTGCTCTCTCGTAATCACTCTTACTACTGGCTGCTAATGCTGCTCTCTCGTAATCACTCTTACTACTGGCTGCTAATGCTGCTCTTTCCACACCTTTTAGACTTGTTGTTGCTTTCGTCCTATTGTGTACTTGTGGAATGTACAAGACCGCTTGACTAGTAGTTTTCACATTAGAATATTTTCTGTTATCTACTCCTGTGATATATTTGTCCTCAAAACACTTTGTAAACTGAACAACAGGCATCCCATCCTCTTCCTTATCTCTGTCCTAATTGCATGAAAATATTAGTTCAGCTGTGACACCTTATCACAGCTGATAATTTGGTTTCACTTTTTCTTGTAATTTGCAATTACAACACCATCACTTGTTCTTGAATTTCTACCACAGTAATGTACTTTTTACATATTCAAGGTGTAATTCCTGTTTGCTTCTTGAAGCGTTGCATGACCATAATTTCGCATGTTTACTGCCATGCTGCGTTCGTTTTCTGGAAGTTGGGTCTCATATGCTTGAGGGGAAGCTAATCACACAGTTGCACGTATGCTGTGGTGGTTTTGTGCATACAGCAAGTTTTGTTATATACAGCTTTGTTGTCAGTATAGGTGTTGGTTCACAGGAGATTGGCAAAATTTCTAAATTTTCCTTATGAATATGATCAAGCCACACCAGGCAGCTGTATTCCTGTTAGCTTTACCTCCAGTTTTCTTGCTCTGTTCCATAGCAACTTGATGGCTTCCTTTTTGACCTCCCTAAATCAAATTATTTTTTGTTTTCATGCATTTATTCTCGTCTTTTTCCCACTCATTTTTTTTTTAGACAGGTTCCGTATCCATTGTTTTGACAACCTGCTCCTTCCAATCTTAGGCTGATGCAGCATTATATACTTTATTAATTTTAAACAGGCAAGCATTGTGTGTTGACCTTAAATGACACAATTATTTGACACAGGTGAGTTCCAGCTCCGCTTAAGACAGTTAGAAAAGAACTTGTTACAAGTACTGAACGATGCTAAGGGTCAAATTTTGGATGATGACTCTGTGATCACAACTTTGGAGACACTCAAGAAGGAAGCTGCTGATATTTCATTAAAAGTACAAGAAACAGACAAGACTATGAATGAAATTGAAATGGTTTCTCAGCAGTACCTGCCACTGTCGACGGTAAGAAATGGGTGATTAAAATAGTACACAATAATTCACCCTAAATATTACAGGAATATAAAACGTTTGGTATTTGGTATCTACATAAACAATGTAGATGATTATTAAAACATAATGTAGATGTTGACCAAACCACACACTAGTAGTGAAGGGACGACAACATTTTGGTCTGTCCTGGACCATTCTCAAGTCAATTGTGAGAACACAATCGAGTTGAGAATAGTCCAGGACGGACCGGAACGTTGTCGTCCCTTCACTTTTAGTGTATGGTTTGGTCAACATATTTCAGCCACGTTATTGTAACTCAGTGTCTGCATAATGTAGATGCTTATAAAAAGATTGAAATGGGGATAAGGAGACCAGTCACAACTGGCCTTGTTTATTCGCTATTCAGGCGCGTCGTTAAATGTCTTGGCATGCACACAACTTTTATAGACATAGTTTAGTGAACAGTTGAAGTTCCTACAAAAAATAATCCCCATATTTTTGGTCACCATCACCAACATAAAACACTAAACTGGGAAATTGCCGGTTCAAAATCGGTATATCTTGTTCTTTGACATTGACATTGAAAAACAAACATATGGTCCATTATTTGCATCCTAATTTAGTATCTTTGAGAACACTTTTGCTGTTCAGAGGAAGTAACAGAATTCACCAAGCATTAATCTGTTGGATATTATTTTCCTTGTTACATTGGGATATTAGATTTTACTCTGGTGCATATTTTTGTAACGGTTCTTTAACACAGTAATATGGTATTGGACACAAACTTGAACAAACCTCAGTATGTCAGGAATATGGATAGATCTGTAGTTTCTTTTATAGTGTTGTGCTGCTTCTGGTTGAGCAAAATATTACAAATTTTCAACCTTTTTTTTTTTTTTTTTTCTTTTTTTTTTACCCTGTTGTAGCTCAGTCGATTAAGGCAGTGTCTGGGATGCTCCCGGACACAGGTTCGAATCCTCGTCACGGCCCTTGTGGATTTGTTTTTAAATTCTTTTTGGTATCAATATAAAAAGTTTACTGTTATATCTGTAGGTAATAAATGAACAATGGTCATCCTTCCCTGAGCTTAATTAACACTTTCGCGCTATCTGGACGCGCCGGCGCGTCCCGTTTCGTCTAACGCTAACGCATAGTGGACATAAAGTTGAGTCCTCTTTTAAAATATTTGTATAAAATTCAATTTTTATCCGATTTACTTTGGGTTTGTTTCAAACTGCGCGCTATGAGGCTCTCTTTCTCACCACTAGGCTGCATGGTACAATAAGTTCATGAAAGGTGTGGATAACTTCGATCAAATGGTATTTTGTCCCAAACGGGTTGCAGGTGGGTGACTTTAGCCGTTTATACTGGTAATGCTTCCCCCATATCATGTATTATATGCATATGTCTGTTTAGGGAATTTTATTCCGATCAATATACAACCAAAAATAACTGTGTGCAACAAGTATAAACTTGACAAACATAACAAAAGTAAAAACATTTCGTGTGTGTTTGACGCTCACTGATATGTTCCAGCGTTGTTTTATATTTGGCGCTATTCTAACTTACGCTTTGTTGATATTTTTTACCTATGGGCACATAGAACATTCTATTGCGAACACATTGACACAAAAATGAATGACGTACATAGAAAATTAATGTCATGAGAGTGAAATAAGTATAAACTTTCAAAGCGCCGTGCGTCGTCCCGTCACCGATACCGGGTAACAATTTCACCACTTCCCACACTCTTGCGGGCGGGCCGCATCATTATTCTACGCTTATATTCATATCACCGTGTTGGGAATTTCATTGCGAGTCCATTGATACCAAAATTAACGCTGTAGAATAAGTGTGGAGGTGATTACAATCCCAAGAGTAAAAACATTTTGTTGCTGATGGGCGCTCACGGCGAGTCATCTTCGTAGTTATTTATTTGGTGCTGGTATCCCTATACGTTTCGTGACTTTTTTTACTGATGTTCTTCTAGAGAATTTTATTGCGAACACGTTGGTACCAAAATGAAATACGTAGCATGAGAACTAAGGTCAGAAGAGTAAAAAGAGTATACACATTTTTGTTTTTACGCTTAAGCGATAAAAACGCCGCGCGCACATTCGGTTGGCTGAGTGACCTTCGCGGAAAGTGCGAAAGTGTTAAGATGGGTAAGCAAATTTGAGTGGGGCCTAGAATTGCTAGGTACCGGGTAGTTATCACGTACTAATCTCGAAACAAAAGGAATATTGCAGATTTTTGTGTGGGAATATATTGCATTTAATTTAATTTTTCAGGCATGTTCCAGTATCTACTTTACCTTGGACGCTCTCCATCAAGTTCACTTCCTGTACCAGTATTCGTTGCACTTCTTCCTCGATGTGTTCACCGATGTTCTCTCCAACAACCCGAACATCAAGGACCAGACGGAATATGCTCGCAGATTATCGATCATAACCAACGATCTCTTCCAGGTAGGTGGTTGGCTCTGGTTTAATTTTGAACAACGCTCGTTAGGAACAGCATTCCGTGGGAATGTTATTCATTGTAAGCTATAAAATAATGAAGATTTGAATAATACACATTCAGATCTCCATGCTGTACATGTAGCAGTGTCTTGTACACTTTGTGCATTTCCCTGATGTGAATCAAAGCCAGAATCCACCTGTGTAGGACTTTACAAATTATCTAACGTTAATGTTTTGAAAAGTTACATAGTCTATAACTACACGTGTACTGTATTATATACAATTAATCATTACATTTCATTAACTTGGGCACTAGGAGACTCGAATTGCCAACCCCCCACACCATGGGGGGGGTCGACGTAAGCTCATCTTTTGGACAATAATTAAAAATACACGAGAATTGTTATTAATGAATGTGCTATTGTCTGTACCAAGGCAAAATTTGCCAGAACCCATTACAGTGTCATTTAACCAGCAGCACAATGTAAACGACATACATTATTACAATTGTAAAAAAAAAATTTATTTAAAAAATACGTACTAGTTATTCTTGGACTAAAGATACATTATGAGAGGGGTTACAAAACCAGTGACGTTCCCTGCATGATATTATGCAACCACCATTATAAATATATCTGCCCAAAACGCTATGCAAACGCTAATGTAAAAATACCAATCTTGTGTAATTTTGCCTACCCATTGTATCTTCTTGTAAATAAATAAATAAATTATTATTATTATGCAGAAACCATTGCAAGTTTAAACCATATAATGGCATTGCTGTATTGGAAGATATTGATCAAATTACTATGAATCACAGTTTGTGTAGCGCACATGGTCCCCGCAGAAAACATAAACGTACTTTCAGTATTCTATGTAGTATCTGAAGATAGTAATTAGTTGTAATATTATTGTAACTTTGGGTTTAAATAGTAATATCTTAAATTAGGTTTGAAGTGTAGTAATATCCTAAATTAATAAAATGTATAGATTTAACAAGCCTTAAAATGGCACTTGTACGGTGGGTGATGACAATTTTGCCGTGTCAGTGCGACCGATGTAAGGGGTAAATATTTTGCTTTTCTCTCCATTAAAGTGTGAATAATAATAATTATTAGTGACATTTTATTCAAATGTAACTGCTGAATATTTAAATGGAATTTCAGCTGCAGTGAGAGAATCGTGTGACAATTACCGGGTAAGGTGTCTGGATTAGCAAGGATGTTTCAGGAAAAATTGCAGTTTTGCAGTGTTGATGAAGTGCATCATTAAGACATGCTGAAGAATATGTTGTAAATATTATAATTACCACGTGCTTAATGCAATGCTTGTTACGAAAGGATTAATATTGAAATGATGATTTGCAGCTAACATACACGCGTGTTGCACGTGGAATGGTGCACACGGATCGACTTGTTTTTGCCATATTGTTGGCACGCATCCGTCTTCGTGGTGTGACGTCGGAGTCTTCTTACGACTCTGAGTTCCAGTTCCTGCTAAAGAGCAAAGAAGGCCTTTTGAGCTCCAATATTTCCGCCATGCCCGGTCTCACACCAGAACAGACTGACTCAATGTTAAGGCTGAGCAATAAGTGAGTATTGTATATTTTAGTCGCTGTTGAAATGTAGTTTCTCCTCTGGTTGTTGCTTATTAGTAATGGAAACTAAATTTGTTTTATTTCATCCTGTGATTGTTACTACACCGCTTTGTCTTGGCCTGTTTATAGATTTATTCAAAATTACATTAAACTTTTAGCTAATTAGATATTTTGTATACAATACAAGTGTGTAGTGCAAATGGAGTGAGGCCCTTTATGCTTCGGAGATGTCCAATGAACTTTCACAGCAAAAACAATTCTTTAATAGAGAATTTAGGGTTCGGGTGGTGATTGTGTAAGTTGTAACTTTGGCCTGCCCATACTTGTACCCTTCCTAGCTCCTCCTATCATGTGCGATAATTTTTAATCCACCCTCATGTAGTCCTTTCCAGGTGTTCTTCTGTCCACTTTCTAATTTTTTCACAATATTTTACCCAAAATTCATATTTGTGACACTAGTCTGTTGTTTAAGGCCTTGTGTTACTCTTTTAAAATATGCTAAGAAGGCTTCATTATCATTAGTTTTTAATCACTTTGACTTGCTCTACCTTTTTATGGCGAGGTTAACATTACTGCTCAATGAACTTTATCGAGAAATGGTGCCCAACCACTTGGATATCTTGCGATTACCTTGGGATGATTTCGGGGCTTAGCGTTCCTGCAGCCCGGTCTCTGACCAGGCCTCCTGGATGATCTGGGATTGAAACCCTGACCTGCATGAAACCAGACAGTCGCTCTACCGTCCAGCCCACTGAATGTGAAGTGTGTTCCTTTGTACAGTATGACAATGCATGAGGAGCACTCTACACATGAAAGTGGTGGGGTGCTGTTGTGGGTACTTCCTGCAATGTGATTGTACAAGTTCATCCAAGAAATATATAGTTTAAATATGATATATGGACACTAGTAATTTATTATGTTAATTTCTTTTAGTATATTACTCATTTTCCTCCAGGCTGATGCCTCCCCCTATCCCATGAAAGTGGGAATGGGCTAAAAATAATTTATATACTGCATATAAATGTAAACACCTTTTAATGCTTGCCTTTTTCAAATATATTGGATCTTTACAAGATCTTTAATGTTGTTTCTGATTCTAATTTACAGAAAATGTTACCAACATTTATTTTGCCATAAATATGACAGATAAACTTTCTTCTCCGAGCAGAGTGCAAGCTTTTGGTAACGTTGACCGATTTGTGGGCAATAAGGAGTTCCAAAGTTGGCTTGAATCTGCTTCTCCCGAGCTGCACGTGCCCACCATTTGGGAGACTGAGAGGCAGTTGACACCTATTGGTCAAGCCATGTACCAGGTGTTGGCTCTCCAAGCGTTCAGACCCGATAGGTTGTGTGCAGCTGTTAGCATCTTTGTCAATAATGTAAGTCTTTATAACATTTACAAATGTTATTTTGATATTAGAAAATGCATGGGCACTCTTTGTTTGGCGTGTTAGATTGTAACATTTCATATATTGAGTTTGAACATTGAACTTTACAAGTGTGTGTGATCATATGAACAGTGTGTTGGACTATGTTGCATCCGTTGGTGTGGGAAAAAGCTATCTACCTGTTGACGATTCCGAGGATCAGCGTCTCTGCTGCCTGGTCTCTGACCAGGTCTCCTGGTTGCCATGTTGATAATACGGGGTAGATTATCTGTACTTAGGAAAGTAGATTATCTACTTAGGAAAGTAGAAGTTATGGAAGCAAGAGTGGTTAAATACACATTACAAGGAAGCCAAATACTGGATAGAGAATGCATGGAAAATTTACAGGCAAACAGGGAGGTACCAAGGAGAGCAAGTTAAGAGTATACTAGGAGAAAAGCAGAGGCATGTACAGGAATTGGAGGAAGAGAAGGATCTATATTTGGATATATTGGAGGCACATACAGGCAAAATATTGTAGCAATGTTTTATTATGGACTTAAACAGACTTGTTCAGAACACAATTAAATACACTGCTTGTCAGGCTTTAAGTATGCAACACTAGCTGTAGTTATCACCTTGTGAAGCACAAAGTCCAGAGATTTGCTACAATACTAGTTTCAGAAATGTAGCAGGCTTTGATGCCACCCACTTGAAGTCTCTTCCTCATTACATCTCTACAGTATTGTACAGTACTGATTGTAGAGCAGAAATGTTTTTTTGTATTTTTGAACATGCTTCATAATGTGTATCAAGATGCTGGTATAAGGACAAGGGATACCTTCTTCAGTTAGCTGTGATATCTGTGATTGAATTTGTATTCTTATTGCAGGTGTTAGGTGATGGTTTCTTAGCCATTGGAGAACGTGAGGTAGATATGGCAGGAGTCGTTGAGAATGAAGTTAAGGCCAACACTCCAGTACTTATGTGTGCTGTTCAGGGCTTTGATGCCTCTGCTAGAGTTGACGACTTGGCAACTGAGCTGAACAAACCAATCACAGCTATTGCTATTGGGTCAGCTGAAGGCTTCAGTCAAGCAGAGAAAGTAATCAACTCTGCAGTTAAAAATGGAAGGTTAGTTACCATTGGTATAATCTTAATCTTTTGTCTTGTGCTTAGTTATTTGTAAATGTTATTGAGAACTCTTCCATTATATATAATACGGTACAGTAATTAATTTTTCTTAAAATAGGTGGGTGATGCTGAAGAATGTACATCTTGCTCCTGGATGGCTTGTGCAGTTGGAGAAGAAATTGCATTCACTCCATCCACATCCTCAGTTCCGTCTATTCCTAACAATGGAAATTACTCCTCGTTTACCAGTTAACCTCTTGCGTGCTGGTCGCGTGTTTGTCTTTGAGCCTCCACCTGGCGTGAGGGCTAATTTGATGCGAACTTTCAGCACCGTAAGTAATCTTAAATATTTTATTGGAGTTATGTGAATTCTCCTTCATTCCATGCATTAGAGACTAAAAGAAAACTGACACCAATGTTTGCCGACTCATTCCTACTGACCGTTTTGGTGTCGCATTAATTACTCTCCATGTGGCTAAAGTTACTGTATATAAACTCAAATACTCAACCTCTCACAAGTCTATTTTTAGACTGTTTTCTCTCCAGAAATTAAATGGCATTGTTAACATTTTCAACTAATAAACAGAAATACATGATATTTCACTTGACATAAACTTCCATAGTAATGCTTCACAAGCATGTGTGTTTATACAAGTTACAATTATTGCATATTTTGTGTTCATGCCACATTTGCCTAAATTTGAAATATATACAGTGCATGGGAAACTAGAGTACAGTATTGTATTTTGTTACACATGCGTAAAGTTACAAATGTTTACAGGTACCAGCATCGCGTATGATGCGTGCCCCCAGCGAACGTGCGCGGCTGTACTTCCTCTTGGCCTGGTTCCATGCCATCACTCAGGAGCGCTTGCGCTATGCTCCTCTTGGTTGGGCCAAATATTACGAGTTCAACGAGTCAGATCTGAGAGTAGCTTGTGATACGCTTGACACGTGGATTGAGGCCACAGCAATGGTAGGTGTTCAACATTGCATTCGTAAGGTTTTAAAGAGGATTATATAATGTATTCAAATGTAAATGTCATCACTGTTTCTGTATAAAATTTTGTTTATAGGGACGAACAAATCTTCCGCCTGAGAAAGTACCGTGGGATGCTTTGGCCACCCTAATGTCCCAATGCATCTATGGTGGCAAGATTGATAACGAATTTGACCAGAGACTCCTTACCTCGTTCCTCTCGAAGCTGTTCACACCCAGGAGTTTCGACCCTGATTTCCCACTTGTCATCAATGTTGATGGTGAGTTTATTAATATTTTAAAATACCATTAATGTACAAATCCACAATGGCCATTAATGTACCATTAATGTTTTAATATCAAAAGTTGTCTGATTATTAAATTCTATAAATGGTGCAGAGATTTATCGCTCATTGTTATATTTAAAGCATTGTAATATTTTGTATGCAGGTATTGAGGGTGAGAATATCACAATGCCAGATGGTATCAGGAGAGATCAGTTCCTGCATTGGGTTGAATCTCTGAGTGATCGGCAGACTCCATCATGGCTTGGGTTGCCAAACAACGCCGAGAAGGTTCTTCTCACCACCAGAGGTTTGTGTTCAGCTGAACTCATTATGTTTGTCACTAGTCCATTATTTTTGTTTGTCATTTTTTGTTTCCATTAAAAAAAAAAGCTGCCATATATTATCTCGCACGATGAGCCGGAAATAATTAAGAAAAACAGTTCGTCACTTTTGAAGTTGTGATTTGAACAGTTCAGTAATTTATGCGTTATTATGCATGGTGTAAATCTCATGTCAAGTCAAAATTTGTCATGTCATAGAACTTATAAGTTTACATTTTGATATACATTTTACACTGTATATTACATCATCAGTGCTATTTTTTTATACCACAGATCTTGCCTTAAATTTATATACTCGAGCTAACATTTCTGGATTTAGCACTGCATTTTGACATCTTTGAATACTAGTATAATTCCTATTCAATTATTAGACATGTAGTGCTAAATTCCATGACCTCGTGTCTGCCGGAGTATTTTAAACCCCTTACCACTTGTAAAATTTGTTGAGGTACATTACCTTCCTGGAGCCTAGCTCCGTTTTTTATTGACTGTTCTTGAGGTTATCTTGAGATGATTTCGGGGCTTTAGTGTCCCTGCGGCCCGGTCCTCGACCAGGCCTCCACCCCCAGGAAGCAGCCCGTGACAGCTGACTAACACCCAGGTACCTATTTTACTGCTAGGTAACAGGGGCATAGGGTGAAAGAAACTCTGCCCATTGTTTCTCGCCGGCGCCCGGGATCGAACCCGGGACCACAGGATGACAAGTCCAGCATGCTGTCCACTCGGCCGACCGGCTCCCTCACTGTTCTCAATTGTCATTTAGTAAAGCTTTTGTCCACATTGCCTAAACAGTCTTTTAAAACCCCAAGAGAAGGATCAGTTATGTGTGTTCCAAATATAGAATGACCACTGGTTCCTTAATGCTGCAGATCAATATTTTTTAATATTTTGTCGACAGGTACAGACATGTTAAGCAAGTTGTTAAAGATGCAGGTGCTAGAAGATGATGATGAACTGGCCTACGGCGGAGATGAAAGCCCTGGCACCGAGCGCAAGAATGTGGAGGTAAGAATAGCAAAAGAAAATACTTCTTGGGATTGATGCAAGATGTGGTACCTTGAGGCTACCTTGAGGTGCTTCCGGGGCTTAGTGTCCCCGCGGCCCGGTCGTCGACCAGGCCTCCTGGTTGCTGGACTGATCAACCAGGCTGTTAGACGCGGCTGCTCGCAGCCTGACGTATGAGTCACAGCTGGTTGATCAGGTGGTAGAGACTTGAAATGAACCTTCTTGCCGTTTCTCCACCAGTCTGATGAATGATGGAGGCAACAAGTAAAGAAGTGGCAATAGTTAAATTATAATCTGAAGAAATTACAGCAGTGCAGCTGAAATATAAAAAAAAAAGATTTCCCATTCTAGATATTGTTGTATAGATACTAAAACATGTTTCATCCTCAGGGTCGACCTTCGTGGATGGTGACACTTCAGCAGTCTGCCGTGACTTGGCTCTCCCACCTTCCCGAGTCACTTAGCACATTGCGTCGCACGTTGGACAATATCAAGGATCCCCTCTATCGTTACTTTGAACGCGAGGTCAATTCTGGAGCCAGGCTACTTCGTATTGTGAGAAGTGACCTCAGTGATGTCATACTCATCTGTAAGGTATGTTCAATGTAATACTTTGTCCATATGACAAATGCTCATTCCTATCACCAAGTTGCTGGTGATAGAGATGCACTTATTTTCCCATCCATACAGAGAGTACAATTATCTTTGTTTCTTACTCCATTGTGTTTAAAAAAAATATACAATATCCTCTATTTTATCTACAATTTAAATGAAACATTTGACATGTTTTGTGTCAAACGTTTCCATGCACGTTTTGTCCACGGACAAAATACAAATGAGTCAAAAAACATTAAGATGAATGGGTTGTAAGTAGAATGCAAGGAAACGTCATAAGCCTCTTCCATCTACAACTTCAAGAATAGGTAAGACAAAGAATTCAAATGACAAGAACATTTAAAATACACTAATGATTGTTGTACCATAAATGGTTGTATTTAATATTGACATACAATGAAAAATAGTTCACACAGGATATTGGCGGTGTCAGGTTGTCAACCGTTCAAAGGTCACACCTTCAGTGTTAATGTTCACAGGTCTGGCAAAGGTCAGGTTGGGTCAAGTGACCTTGCCTCTGTGCTAAGCTTTTCAGTTAGGGCAGTTCTATGGCCACTACAAAACAGTACCTTATAAGCATCATTAGGAATTAACTTCATTTAAGTATCAGTCATATAAGGAACATGATGAGCCTGTACCCAACTGTGCTAGTGCCTTCATGTGATTAGGTGACCTGATCTTCCATGTATCAACCTGTTAATCAAACACATTCCAGATGTGAGTCAGGCTAAGAATGAATGAATGCTGATGGAGTGTTGTTCTTGAAAAAGGCAGTTCCAGCATGGCTGTTGAAGGTTGAAACACTAGTATTACCAACTACTGGTTATGCACAAAGTTGGACCAGGTGCAGAACTTTGAGAATGTTAGCCTTGAACATAACAGTAAGACCAACAACGTCATGACGGTGTTGGAGGCTCTGATGTTAAGACCGTTCACACAAGATGTGGTCGAGACTTGAAATGAACGTTCTTGCCGTCTCTCCACTTTGTCCAACAGTCTGATGAATGAGAGGGGGGGGGGGGCAGGTGATCCAGGAAAGGGATGCATACTCTAGATGGGAGTGAACTTGTGCTTCATATAAGGTTTTACAACCCCTGCTGTTAAGAAGGTGCGAGATGTGCTGTAGGGCTGTAAGTTTCCTAGCTGCCTTCTGAGTTAGGTTAAGCATGTGGGTCTACATTGTCACTGAAGAGTCAAACTTCATTCCCAAAATGTTAATATCATCTGTGAACTCTAGGTTTTTGTCACCCATTTGCAAGCCTGTCCAATTTGCAGTCTAGTTATCATTGCTTGTGTTTACTCAGCCACAAATGTGACCTGCCATCTCCTTCCCCAGGTAGAAATTACTGAAAAATTGCAGGCGATGAGTCACAATAACGTGGCTAAAGTATGTTGACCAGACCACACACTAGAAGGTGAAGGGACGACGACGTTTTGGTCCGTCCTGGACCATTCTCAAGTCGATAGAGAATAGTCCAGGACGGACCGAAACGTCATCGTCCCTTCACTTTCTAGTGTACTGAAAAGTTAATTGATGAGCCTTGTAGCAGTTGGGAGTCTTCCTTTTGAGCCCCTTTTCTCACTTACATTTCAGGGTGAGAAGAAGCAAACTAACTACCACCGAACGATGGTCAGTCAGCTGGTGAAGGGCATCATTCCGGACCAATGGAAAGCCTATACAGTTCCTCGTGAAGCAACTGTTATTCAGTGGGTCACGGACTTTTCTCAGAGAGTTCGACAGCTTCAAGAAATCTCGCAACAGGTTGCACAGTTTGGAGCTTCTGAACTCAAGGTAAATACCAGTTTATTGTATTGGGAGAATTCTTAGGAATTTTTGTTTATATGTAAGGTAGGATATAACTAGTAAAAAATATATATAATGGTTACCTATAGTTTTTTGTGCTCTTAGTAATTTTTTTTTAGCCAAGATTCTAAAGTGTCAAGTGTTTTTTTTTAATTTCTTTAAGCTAAATTGCAAATATCCTTTTCAGAATGTTACCGTATGGCTTGGAGGGCTCTTTAATCCTGAAGCTTATATTACGGCTACATGCCAGTGTGTTGCTCAGGCTAATTCCTGGTCACTGGAGGAACTCATGCTGGAAGTTTCAATTGCTGATGCAGAAGGTCAAGTTACTGCTCGGGGTGGATTTAATGTCAAGGGTATGTTGGAACTGCGCTGTTTTAAATAAGTCTTAATTACAAACTTGTATTAATTACTGCCATGCCTATTAATTTATAAATAATTTTTAAATGCAAATTTGCTTGCTAACTTTAGCCCTTGTATGTCTTCAGACTTGCTACCAATCATGGGCTGGTAAAAGTCCATATGAAGACGAGGAGTCACAATAACATGGCTGAAATATTGACCAGACCATACACTAGAAAGTGAAGGGACGACGACGTTTCGGTCCGTCCTGGACTATTCATGACACTTGATAATGGTCTAGAACGGACCGGAACATTGTCGTTGTAGAATTTCTGACGAGTGGTTTGGTCATCACTACTACTGACAATAATACTACTGTAATAATTATTCTCTATTGATCAAAAGTAGCTTAATGCCATTCAGTATGAAAAAATGCACAAAAGTTGATAATTATAGTTGATGCATAGAGAGTGACATGCAAAATTCATGTTCTAGCCTTCGGAATGCACATCTGCCAACACTTTAATTGCATACAACCTCTTGACCGTTTCAGTTGTTGATTGTATTATGTCAAATATTTACAACTACAATCTAATTTAAGTAATATTATTGTTTCCTTTCAGGCTTGAAGCTACAAGGTGCCGAGTGTGTTAACAATGCCCTGCAGCTTGCCCAAACAATAATGACAGATCTGCCCATGGTTATCCTGCATTGGGTACGTCTTGAGGTCACCGAAACCAACAAGATAACTCTGCCAGTGTACCTTAACGCCACAAGGAGTGACATTCTCTTCACCGTGGAACTCAACATGGCTGCTAACCAGAGCGCTCATAGCTTCTATGAGAGAGGTGTGGCTCTCTTGGCATCAGTTAGTCTTAACTAAATTCATATTATTGATTAGGTTTAGTGCCAGAGTTAATTTAAATATTACTTCGACTATTGAGGATTAAATTAGTGGGAATTGCTACTTTTCATCTGATAAGTTTAAACATTTTGTAAATTACCCAAAATTAAATAGCATGATGCTTCTTACTCAAGGAAAAAATTAGTTTTAAAGGAATTTATCGGCAATTGAATATTGATGTAATGAGATAATTTAAAATTGTGTAAAATATTGTACTTTAAATATAATTACTGTAAACATTGACTACTTCACATTTTATTGTTTTTAGCCAGAACCAAATACATATAATTGAAAATAGTTTAAAACATTTCTTATTTACATAAAAATATTCCCTCTCTTGCAAATGAAATATAAATTGTTGCATAGAACTGCCAAAATGCTCTTTTTCACCTATATTGAAGAAGAATGGAAGTACACTGCAACAAGAAACAGTCCCCGAGAAGTAGGAAGGGTTGTGTGTACTCGAAACACTTAGGTAAGTAAAACAGGTTCTAGACTGTCACAATAACGTGGCTGAAGTATGTTGAGAATGGTCCAGGATGGACCAAAACGTCGTCGTCCCTTCACTGTCTACTGTGTGGTCTGGTCAACAAGGTTCTAGATTCACTAAGCACCATGTTTCTTTTTCTAAGTGGCTTTGTCACAAAGCTTCTTAGGAAGATTAAAAATTCTATTAATGATTCGGAAAATATTTTGTGTAAACTTATTAAGGGTTTGGTTTGAGATCACGTACCTTTCATTTGGCAGCTCGGCTGGAGAACTGACCATGTCTTTAACCAAATCCCAGAACCAGCCACAAAACAAATGATCAGCTTCCCAGTGACCCCAAGCAATAAGTGCATCAGACATAACAATTCGTGCTATTGAATAGGAATGCCTGACGGCCGTACCAAGACCCAAGTTGTCATGACTTGTGGCAGATACTGGCAGGGCAGAGCAGTTGTTCAGATGTCTGCTAGTCGTCAAGGTTGAGTAATCCAAGTGACATTTCATTGGGATTAACTATGAATGTTAGTTTCTGTTTACACTTTTCTTCAAATTCATTTAAGAGTTCATTTAAGCATTTATTTACCACAAGCTTGGCAACGTTCTCGTGTTCTTACAGCTCAATGTGTGAAGAGATCCACAATAATTTAACTTTGATCCCCTTATTAAGTATGTATATACAGTATTATGTCTGGCTTGAGAGACGAGTTTGTTGCAATTTGATTATTAGCTTCTTAAAAATAGTAATGAGGAAAATTAAGTGACCTAGAAGTTTGGTAAGTCAAAATACAGTGGTACCTCGCATAACGATCGCCCCAAAAGACGAACATTTTGGGTAACGAACGGCCCGATCGGCGTCAAATCGTCCCGTATGACGAACGCTGGTTTGAGTAACGTCAACACCACACGGTGGGGTCGCGCTGCTTCTTGCACATTCTTAGACGCCTCCGACGATGCACATAAATTATGTTGTTCTTGTTTAAAGATGCTAATGATGCTGGGATATAAAAGGGTGACTGCTGAGATGTTGCAAAGCATTGACGTTTTTGTAGGAAAAAAGAAATGAAATGTCTGATATACAACAAATGTCAAAAAGGTTCGTTCGGTGTTCGGCAGGTAGGCTGCTCCATTATAACAATCTTTCTTAATTTGTTTCAAATGTGTTCCATTTGTTTTTTATTTGTCATTTACGTCTCAATAATGGAGAAGCCTACCTTACATACACTGAATAAACCATTATGACATTTTCCTTTCTTCAAATGTGTTCAATATTTATTTTTCATTTGTCTTATAGCAAAAGGTTCGTTCGGTGGTCGGCAGGTAGGCTGCTCCATGTTTCTTACATACAAAAAACGTAAATAATAAAAAAAATGAAGAATTTTGAAAACCAGTACAAATGTCAAAAAGGTTCGTTCGGTTGTCTACAGGTCAGCTGCTCCATGTTTCTTAAATAAAAAAAAAAACGAAAAATAAAAACTGTTGAAACAATTTGAAAAATGGACAAATGCCATAAAGGTTCGTTCAGTGTTTGTCGGGTAGGCTGCTCCATTATTGAGACGTAAGTGACAAATACAAAACAAATGGAACACATTTGAAACAAAGAAAGATTGTCATAATGGAGCAGCCTACCCAACAAACACTGAACGAACCTTTTGCTATAATGAATATGAAAGACAAGGGCTGCTGGCTGGGTTAGTACTGCGTGAGCAATCATTTGTAGCACACGTGCCTCTGGCTCTCAAACACCTGTCCCACACGGTGTTGAAGGACTGCGCTCAGTCGGTGAAATTCAGGCCCTATTGTTTGAAGAACATAAGGGTCATAACATTGGTGAAGCTAGGCGCAATAAGGGCTTAACACAACGGTCGGATGCCAGTGATACAGCACCTATGAGAATGATACAGCGAGCGTATCCAGGTGTAGCTCTGAGCCCCACCCTTGCCATCTCGAATTTATATAGATGATACATAGATGAATCGTTTTCTGCGTTCAGTGACGATGCATCTGATACAAGTAGCATAGATGAAGTGTTAGCGGCTTCCATGGTGGTGGTGTTCATTGATATTTTCAATAATACCTGAATCTCTTCCTGACTGATGGACACTCTTTGAGGCTAGCTGAATCTCTTCCTGACTGATGGACACTCTTTGAGGCTAGCTGAATCTCTTCCTGACTGATGGACACTCTTTGAGGCTAGCTGAATCTCTTCCTGACTGATGGACACTCTTTGAGGCTAGCCGAATCTCTTCCTGTGTGGGACCTTACAAAGCGATCTTTTCAAGACTACCTTACAAATTGAGCTTTTCCTAAAATCGTTTCAATACTACCTTATGCTTTACAAGCTTGGCTACATACCACCTACAAGTACTAAAGCCAAGGGTGCACGCGAGTGCGTTATTTGCAAGCACACAAAACGATAGGCACAGCTATATATTACCGAGATACATTTATCTGCAACAGTGTTATTAGTGACAGAGATGACTACTGTGAATATACTTTTGCTCAGTTTACAATTAAATCCCTTAAATCCTCTTTGACTATTGGAGCCATCTATAGATTTCCCAATACTAACATAGCTTCTTTCTCAGACAACCTAAGGAATCTTATTATAAACAACAATCTCAACAAAAACCACTTCATTCTGGGAGGAGACTTTAATATTGACCTGGGTCAACAAAATTGCTCTCAAGTTGACTATTTCCTTAACAGCATGAACTCCTGTATGCATAGCACTACTGTTCAACAAATCTATAGAGTGTCACACCTTTCTTGATATCCTCAAAGAAGCAAGAGTAACGCCAGTCCATAAAGGAGGCAATCCGGCGGACATAAACAATTATAGACCAATATCAAATCTACCCATTCTATCAAAAATATATGAAAAAATTATTTACAAACAGCTCTATTCCTACCTCGTAAAATTCGACATACTCAGCCCCTGCCAGTTTGGCTTCCGGTCCCAAAAGAGCACCAACGATGCAATCATTAATCTCCTTGACGTTATCTACTCAGCCCTTGACAAAAATGAGTTTCCGATTGGACTCTTCATTGACCTAAGAAAAGCCTTTGATACTGTTAATCACAACTACCTCTTACTTAAACTCCAGCATTATGGAATCCGAGGCCTTGCCCTTGACTACATCCGATCCTATCTTAGTGACAGACACCAATATGTAACCATCAATGATACAACTTCTTCCACTCTACCAATTACCGTTGGAGTGCCACAGGGCAGCATCTTAGGACCTCTTCTATTTCTTATATATATAAACGAACTGCCTAATGTCTCTAATATTCTCAAACCTATATTGTTTGCTGACGATACTACCCTTATCTATTCAAACCTCAACCCACATACACTAAATAATGTTGTGAATAATGAATTAAAAAAAGTCCACTTATGGATGTCAACGAACAAACTAACATTAAACATCGAAAAGACTTACTACATCTTATTTGGAAGCAAATCATCAAATGCAATTCAGCTACAGATAGACAACATTAACATCAGTAATAAAAGTGATGGCAATTTTCTTGGCCTATTCCTAGACAAGAGACTCAACTTCAGCACCCACATTCAACACATAACTAAGAAAGTCTCTAAGACAGTTGGTATACTCTTCAAAATCAGATATTATGTTCCTAACTCTGCTCTCCTCTCACTATATTATGCACTAATCTACCCCTATCTTAATTATGGTATCTGTGCATGGGGGTCTACCACTGCAAACCACCTTAAGCCCATCATCACACAGCAAAAATCTGCTATCAGAATAATAACTAACTCTGCTTTCAGACAACACTCAGCTCCCTTGTTTAAATCCCTAAACTTGCTAAATATTAACTCCCTCCACACATTCTCTTGTGTCAACTACATTTACAAAACCCTGTTCTTAAATGCAAACCATGCTCTGAAACTCTCCCTGGACAGATGTAATAGGACCCATTATCACTATTCGAACCCCAGTTGGAAACAGACCCAACTATAGGATGGGTTAACCCAAGTATCGCGCTTCCAAAAGGGTCGCCCAAGTTGGAAAAGACGAACGCTGAAAGAATATTGTTGAAAACATCTTGATAACTGATTAAACCAAAATTATTTATTAGTCAGAAGAAAGACAGAAACACGATCTATATGTAAAACCTCTACCAGACAAATATTTTAAGTAAAACCGAAGATATTTGTAGTTGTATAAAAGTGGCAGTTTTCATCGCTCGTCAAACTCGAAAACCGCAGCATTCATCTCAGAACCATGCCTATTTCACGCAGATTCCTTAATAAAGGTAAGAGTTTTATATGTCACAAGAAAGACAGATATATAAGCTTCGTTCTAAATACCTTACCATGGGCATATTTAAATTTAAAGCGAAGATACGTGTACTCTTTTATAATAGCCGAGCTCCGACTCCGGACAGATCGATCGACGGAGCAACTCTCTCTCAGAACAATGCTTATTTCACGTAAATTTGTAAATAATCGTAATTTTTTTATATGCCTCAAGAAAGATAGGAATATAAGGCTCATTTTAAACACTTTATCATAGACATAATTAAAGTTCTAATGAAGATTCATGTATTTTAATAATCGCCGAGCTCCGACCCCCGCATAGACTGAGCGACAGAGCAACTCTGAGAAGAATGTTTATTTTACGTAAATTCGTTAATAAACACAAATGTTTTACACGTCTTAAGAAGGATAGAAATATAAGCTTTATTTTAAATACATTACATTAGACATATTTAAAGCTCAAGTGAAGATATATATGTTTTTATAGTGGCGTTCAGTAGCTTTTCGGTCATGGAGTGCAGACGCCTACGCACTTGCCAATATGTTGTGTAATTAACAAAGATAGGCTAATAAAGCCTAAAATATTACATGCCTCCAGAAAGACAGAGCTATAATCGTTATTGTGAGTGCATCAAAGGAAATATATCATGTTGGAGACCAATGATATAGCAATTTTAATTTAAGTTTCGAGTCCCGCCCGGTCGAGAGAGATGGGGCGACTCTCGCCCCATCTATTGGAGATTCTGTCCACTAAAGGCCCAAAGCTACTCAAACCTTCCTAGCATTACGTAAGCAATGAAGTAATATGGTATATTTACTCACTATAATGTGGATGCTGGATGCAGAAAATGAGAAAACATAATTTTACTCTGAAAAAATATCATTTCATAACAAAATAAGATGTAAATATGTAATATCAAAGGAAGTCGATGGTCCAAGCAACAATATCGTGGAGCGACTTATCCAAGATATATTGCTCTCTGGAAAGTGTTTGCTGGCATATCAACCTTCTGTACACAGTGATCCAGTCGTCGAACTTCTCTGCTCAAATTATCGCAAATTTAATTTATGATGTTAACAAGTAGAATGCGTATTTTTAATCCAATCTAACGATATTAACAAGTAGAATGCGTATTTTTAATCAAATCTAACATAACTAGCCAGAAAACGTTAAAGATTATTTAAAAATACATGGTTGGAAGTTAAATCAACTCCATAGAACAATATTTTTGTTATAGATACTAATCGTTATTTGTTGGTATGCGTTCGCTACTTAAACTATCATATACTGTATTTATGTAAAATCTCCCTGTTTCTTCGGACATGGAACACGGAACCTTACACGCTCTCTGATTTACTGTTTAATAGAGATTCACAAATAAGCTTATGATTGTATACGTTATCAAAAAGGCAGTGACAAAGTCAATTTTGCATTTTAATCACAGAGATTAGATCTTAGTGAGATAGGAAAGATATTCATATTTTAAAGAAGGATTTTTGAACCATCGCTCTCCCTATCGATAGAAACTAACTTTTTTTTTGTTATTATTAACAAGCTTAGGTATACACAGTAATGTGCTGCTACCCTATTCTATATGAAAGATTACACAGTGTATATCAAAAACTAGCTATAAGTTCATTAAATATTCCCATCTCACAGGATGGTTAGTTATACATGGAATCAGGGGATAAAATACCAGCCTCAATAAAAAAAAATCAACTGTGACTAACAAGAACACCACTTACGGGCTATTCATGCCCGTGCTACCTTTTGGGTGGCTTAATCCTCATCAATCAATCACAAGAAACAAGGGATACATCTCCCGTCACGCAGGGTCCAGTCGCACCTCCACAGATCTCCAGTATCATCTATTGATACTGTTAATGGTTCAAGAGGACTACCACTTACGGGCCTACCTCAAGGTAACAATCAGGTGAGAACATAAAATATAAGGCTGATCTATTAGCCTCCGTTAGCAAAATCCGGGTACAGCATAAGAATATCTTCCAATATTCCTAAGTGTATGAAGTAATTACAGAGTTCAAAGTACCTTATACCATTTGGTCTGAAGTCACTTATAACAGGGCAGTCACAGATATAGTGTTGGTGAGTATGTCCCAGCTCTTGTTCACATAGTTTACAATTGGAATATTCACCATTGGGGGCTATTCATTACCTGCAGCCACCTGCGATACATATCGATATCCTAGCCTAATTCTGGCAATTACAATGTCACACTGTCATTGTGACACTAGTGGAAGTTTTATACTGTCCGTTCATATAATTCTCGATTCTAAACATGTTTACTTAGTTTAGTTCATTAATTATGCACCCCATATATCATCTTGTGGGCGGTAGTGGAAAAGGTTACAGAGGCACATAAACATGTCATAGCTCTTTATACTCTTGCTTTCTGGCTTTTGTGTGTCAGTGACTGCTCTTCTGTCTTCCCTAATTTCCTAAAATATTGCGGCTTTGACAGAAGAGATTGGAATGCCCATATCCCACTCAACTTCAGGCTTATCACATTCAGTTTTAGCTGCCTTGTTTGTGTCATCATGCTGGACAACACCTATATGAGAAGGTATCCATACAAATGAGACTTTGAAACTCCTACTGTTTGCAATAATAATGTTGTTTATAATGGAAGTTACAACTACAACCTTTTGAAGATCAATGCTAATTTTATCTAGATAATGTAATAAACGAAAGTTTTCTATGTCAACAGAAAGGCAGAAATATAAGCTACAGTTTAAATACTTGTCATAAATATAACTGAAGTGAAAGCGAAGATATATGCATTTGATACTGTACAGTTTCTTGATGGCTTGCTCTAAGAGTGTGAAGCCCTTCACACCAGCCTATAAATTGTGTAATTTATTTCCATATATGCTAATTAACCTTAAAATCTATATGTCAGAAGGAAGGAAGATGTAGACGTTAATGTGACAACATTTCAAGAAATATCTCTCTCTTTAAAGTTAAATAATATAATCCTATCGCCGGTGTCGGGACACATGAAAGCTACTTAGGTATCAGTGGCCAGCCAGGTGGAGATCACAGGCTGTACAATACTGATAAATTATGTAATTCACAGAGATACGTTGATAAATATTAATGTTTTATATTTTATTAAAAATACAGATATATACTTTGTTTCATACGTTAAATGTAACAATATTTCAGTATATATTATATAAGCATAGTGTATATAATTCAGTATATACAATATATAATAAAATTCAGTATATACAATATATAATAAGAGTGTCAGACCACGGAGGAAGCATTGAAACAGGAATTTCCTTTAGTACTTTCTTATATTAATACATCTTCAGAGCGAACCATTCCTTCTGAAGATGTATTAATATACGAAAGTACTTAGAGCATTCTATTGTGGTTTTAATATTGAACAATTATACATATACGAAACAGACAAATCTGGTGTCCGAAATAGTAAAAATATTAGTGTGCGATGTGATCAATGTAAGGGGGATATTGGGTGTGCCTCGTATCCCCTACAACAACAAGAAGTTCGAGAGCGATGAGGCCGCCACCTACTAGCTTCAGGATGTCGTCGAATCTAAATCAACAATATACTACCGCCGCTACTTTCTCGGAAACGTAAGTACCTGCCGCTTTACTTCTCTCGCCTGGCCTAGCCAGACCTGACCAGACCTGGCCTAGCCAGACCTGACCAGACCTGACCTGGCCTAGCCAGACCTGACCAGACCTGACCTGGCCTAGCCAGACCTGACCAGACCTGACCTGGCCTAGCCAGACCTGACCAGACCTGACCTGGCCTAGCCTTACCTAGCCTAGTCTGACCTGGCCTAGTCTGACCTGACCAGACCTGACCTGGCCTAGCCTTACCTAGCCTAGTCTGACCTGGCCTAGTCTGACCTGACCTGGCCTAGCCTTACCCAACACTAATCACCACACGTGACAGCCCAAACGAATCGCAAATAAGTACACGTAACAAGTCATATGCCCGGACACTCTTTCACCTTGGGGACTGAGTGGTAACTATTGTATAGAAGAGCCGGCTCCCTGAGAGTGGTAAGAGGGCGTGATAAGAGGCTAACGTGTGGTCTTGAAGGAAGTCGATAAAGCAGACAATTTTCAAAAGGAAGGGCAGCATAACGAGCAGACAGGAATGGACAGACAGTCGGTTATCCCATAATGTGTAATACGCCCCGCACAGCATGGGTGGAGTGGGGGGGGGGGTGTTGTAGCAGGGCACAGTATGGTGATGGTGCGGGTGAAGTACACACCCACTGAATTCCTGCCATCAATAATTGTTTTCATAACCATTAGAACAATGGCATCCCTCCAGCCACCATCCTTCCACTGACCCCCTCCTCTGGTCCTCCACCTCAGACAATAACCCCCCACACCCCCTTTCCCTTCCAGACATCAGCATGTAAAATTCAGTACCATAATGTGTTTAAACTATTTAAACTAAATCATTGTGTATCTCAAGGTATCTTAATTCATTTGAAAGTGTACATGTGCATTCGTTCATATACTCGCCTAATTGTGCTTGCTGGGGTTGAGCTCTAGCTCTTTAGTTCCACCTCTCAACTGTCAATCAACAGGTGTACAGGTTTCTGAGCCTATTGGGCTCTATCATATCTACACTTGAACCTGTGTATGGAGTCAGCCTCCACCACATCACTTACTAATGCATTCCATTAGATATAATCATATATGATTACACATAATCATAATCATTCCATACACATAGTCATATATGTGTACGTCAACGTATACATACATGCGTATATATACCTCATATTAAAATACTGATAAACGAATGACCATGAACAAATTAATTTATAATTGTAGCATTATATATAATTTTAATAGACTAATTACGTGTTTATACATTTGAATGGTCCAGACAGGTGGCCAGCCTTGGACATATACACTTCTGGTAGGCACAATGACCTCATGTTAGACCCTTGATAGATTATGTGAGAGAGAGAGTGAGCTGGGGCAGGGAGGTGCGTGCCCCAGGGAGATAATCCATGCCCATGCCGCGCCTCGAGGTCAGTTCTCGAGTCACACCAAGAATAACAATCGAGCAAGTTGTCCTGACCAGGATGTGGCATATTAGGGAGGGTTGAGGAATAGGAAGCCTGTCTGATAGGGCTCTTGGCAAGCAGCTCTCCCTCAGTCTACCTATCTATATGGAAGAAATGTATCTAGGCCCTCCTCCCCCCTGCCTATTCTCTCTCCTCCACCTTTCTTCCTTTATTTCCTCCCTCCTTCCCTCCCCCTCACTGGTGAGAGAGAGTAGGAGTGTGAGAGTGGTTAGAGAACTCGTAGTTCTCACGCTCGTGAAATTGTCTGCGACCCTGGAGGAGTAGAGCGGAGGGAGGGGTGAAAGTAGGTGACGATGGAGGAGTAGAGGGGAGCATTATATGCAGTGAACGTAGGTGTCTATGGAAGAGTACATCATAGAGGAGGGTGAAAGGAAGGTGACGATGGAGGAGAAGGGAGGGGGTGTGAAGGTAGGTGATGATGGAGGAGTAGAGGGGAGGAGGGGGGCAAAGGTAGGTGTCTATGGAAGAGTACATCATAGAGGGGGGTGAAGGTAGGTGGCGATGGAGTAGAGCAAAAGGGGTGGGGGTTGAAAGTAATCCTGAGTTTAATTTTTTAGTTATATATAGTGACACCTCGGCTTACGAATGAATATTTATGAACTTTTCGGGTTACGAGCCTAATTTCTTCGAAAAATTTGAATCGGGTTACAAACTTTGCCTCGGGAAAGGAGTTTGTTGATATACGTATGGGCTGACCTAGCGCGTGGTGGCATGGTGATCGCGCCTCAGTTTACCAGTGTCTCCTGCCTAGTAAGTATCGCGCCTGAATTCTTTGTAAAGCATTACATTTGTTTTGGGATTTTTGGCTATTTGAACATAAAATTTGTTATGATATATCTTGCCATGAGTCCCAAGAAAGCCAGTGGTAAGGTTCAAGCCAAGAAAACACATGTGAGAATGACCATAGAGGAAAAACAAGAGAGCATTCATAAACATCAAAATGGTGCACAGGTTGTTGAACTAGCTAGGCAGTACAACAAATCTATGTCAACAATATGCACTGTACTTGCTAAGAAAAAGGACATTATGAGCGTTAAAGTGGCAAAAGGCATATCAACAATCCCGAAACAAAGAACACAAACACTTGAGGATGTTAAAAAGTTTTTATTAATTTGGATACACAACAAGGAGTTAGCAGGTGATAGCATTTCAGAGGCCATCATTTGTGAGAAACAAAGGCATTTGCATGAAGACCTTTTAAAGAAAACCCCTGGAACGAGGGGGGGGGAAAAGATGAATCAAGTTTGAAAATGTGAAAAGTTTGTGTGACAATAGAGCTTCGTGGAAAACTTTTGCTGTGGTCATTACCTGGTGGAATGCACCCAGGATGGAGTATTAGGGCTATACATCTTTTAAATCATAAAAGTAATAAACATTTCCCATCAACCTTACAAACAATATTAACCTATTTTC
Source organism: Procambarus clarkii (assembly GCF_040958095.1). Taxonomy (NCBI): domain Eukaryota; kingdom Metazoa; phylum Arthropoda; class Malacostraca; order Decapoda; family Cambaridae; genus Procambarus; species Procambarus clarkii. Next base: position 20,304,321 of record NC_091234.1, on the reverse strand, counting down.
ATGTATTTCCCCCATGTGCATTTTAACAAAGTTGCTAAATTGCCTTTATCATTCTGTAAAATTTCAATTACAGTACTGTATGTATAATTTTGTTAGTATAAATGGACTGAATATTCTGAAATTGCTATTAATTTTTCAATTTCAGATTCAAAGGTGGTCTGGACACCCAATTTGGTCAGACAAGTGAAGAGAGCATTTAGGATAGTTCGAAGAGATGAAGATGGTCGCAATTGTGTTCGAAGAGGCAAACGCCCCCCTTTGCTCCTGACATTATGTTCAACCATTGACCTCTGCACACCTAACACAAGGTAGGTTGAAAACTCCTCCTTCATGTCATTGGTACATTAGCCAGAAACTCAGGGCTCATGTAGGAATATCCCTAAAAAAAAAAAAAGTGGCCCCAACAATGCATCCTCCAAGTCTGGAGGATGAGCAGGAGCATTGTCGAGAAGCAGGACCTTGAGTGTCAAACTTTTCTCTTGCAGATATTGTTTGATGGCAAGGCAAACCACTCCACATCACAGTTTTTCTGCACGTTATATATTTTTTAAAACTCTTGGATTTTCGGAATGATACACGAGCAAGGGTTTAATTTTCAAATCGCCACACAGCACAAGAGTTAGCCTATTCTGACACAAGTTAGCCCAAGTTAGCTTGTGTCCGGGCAGTGACGTCTCCTCTTGGGTAATGTATGCCCTCTTCGGCAATTTTTTCCAGAATAGCTATGTCTCCTCACAATTAAACACTTGTTGTGGAATGTATCCATCAATACAGCACAGTGTATCTACAAAATTTTAATTTTTTACTTATATATAGTGTCACCTCGGCTTACGAATGATTATTTATGAACTTTTCGGGTTACGAGCCTAATTTCTTCGAAAAATTTGAATCGGGTTACAAACTTTGCCTCGGTAAATGAGTTTGTTGATATGCGTATGGGCTGACCTAGCTCGTGGTGGCATGGTGATCGCACCTCAGTTTACCAGTGTCTCCTGCCTAGTAACTATCGCGCCTGAATTCTTTATAAAGCATTACATTTGTTTTGGGATTTTTGGCTATTTGAACATAAAATTTGTTATTATATATCTTGCCATGAGTCCCAAGAAAGCCAGTGGTAAGGAGCAAGCCAAGAAAACACATGTGAGAATGACCATAGAGGAAAAACAAGAGAGCATTCATAAACGTCAAAACGGTGCACAGGTTGTTGAACTAGCTAGGCAGTACAACAAATCTATGTCAACAATATGCACTGTACTTGCTAAAGAAAAAGGACATTATGAGCGTTAAAGTGGCAAAAGGCATATCAACAATCCCGAAACAAAGAACACAAACACTTGAGGATGTTGAAAAGTTTTTATTAATTTGGATACACAACAAAGAGTTAGCAGGTGATAGCATTTCAGAGGCCATCATTTGTGAGAAACCAAGGCATTTGCATGAAGACCTTTTAAAGAAAACCCCTGGAATGAGGGGGAAAAAGATGAATCAAGTTTGAAAATGTGAAAAGTTTGTGTGACAATAGAGCTTTGTGGAAAACTTTTGCTGTGGTCATTACCTGGTGGAATGCACCCAGGATGGAGTATTAGGACTATACATCTTTTAAATCATAAAAGTAATAAACATTTCCCATCAACCTTACAAACCATATTAACCTATTTTCATGTATTTCCCCCATGTGCATTTTAACAAAGTTACTAAATTGCCTTTATCATTCTGTAAAATTTCAATTACAGTATACTGTATATAATTTTGTTAGTATAAATGGACTGAATATTCTGAAATCACCATTAATTTTACAATTTCAGATTCAAAGGTGGTCTGGACACCCAATTTGGTCAGACAGGTGAAGAGAGCATTTAGGATAGTTCGAAGAGATGAAGATGGTCACAATTGTGTTTGAAGAGGCAAACGCCCCCCTTTGCTCCTGACATTATGTTCAGCCTATTGACCCCTGCACACCTAACACAAGGTAGGTTGAAAACTCCTCCTTCATGTCATTGGTTCATTAGCCAGAAACTTAGGGCCCATGCAGGAATATCCCTAAAAAAAAAATAGTGGCCCCAACAATGCATCCTCCAAGTCTGGAGGATGAGCAGGAGCATTGTCGAGAAGCAGGCCCTTTAGTGTCAAACGTTTCTCTTGCAGATATTTTTTGATGGCAGGGCAAACCACTCTACATCACAGTTTTTCTGCACGTTATATATTTTTTAAAACTCTTGGATTTTCGGAATGATACACGAGCAAGGGTTTAATTTTCAAATCGCCACACAGCACAAGAGTTAGCCTATCCTGACACAAGTTAGCCCAAGTTAGCTTGTGTCCGGGCAGTGACGTCTCCTTTTGGGTAATGTATGTCCTCTTTGGCAATTTTTTCCAGAATAGCCATGTCTCCTCACAATTAAACACTTGTTGTGGAATATATCCATCAATACAATATCTACAAAATGTTTAAAATCACGAACAAATCTTTCAGCCCCTACTTTGTCTGAGCTGGCACCCTCACCATGCCTCACAACACTATGAATACCACGTCTTTTTTCAAAATTTCTCAAACCATCCCCTACTCACCTTAAACTCTTTCGTATCTGCAAAACTCGTTCTAGGGGTTTTCTTTATAAGATCTTGCATGAAGATTTCATTGTTGACCAAACCACACACTGGAAATTGAATAGACGACGACATTTCGATCCGTCCTGGACCATTATAAAGTCGATTGTGATGAGATGAGGGAAGCAAGAGCATTAAGTAGGCAAGTGAGAGAGGTGAGGAGATGGCAAGTATGTACGTATGTACATGAATAAAACATGTACATACTTATACATAACGTGTGTAAATAGTGTAATAAACACAATAACAGTATTTTGGGAGGAGGAATGTTGGCGAGTAATGTGTTGGAGGAGGGAGGGAGGACTGGCAGGGTGTGGCAGCTCACTCATGTTTTTTGGGCTCACCATACCAACATAGTGGATCGTTATGGTGAATACATACGTAGATGGGTATATACAATGTGTGTATATAGTGTAATAACAGCAAAAACACTGTTTGATTGTAGAATATGTCGCATATATGAGGCCCATAATTTTGAGCATAGAGATGTTCTATACTTTGAATTATATAAATTCCACAAATTACACACTTTTAAATAATATTACAGCAAAAAAAAAAGAAATGAATGAGAAACTTCAAAATAATTGCGCAACATTTTATTCGCAGCAACTGCCGTCGCACGGGGTGGCGGGGCCGACAGACCCCCATCGCTCCAATGCTCAGCGCCCATAATTTGCTCAACTTCCCAGCTCCATCGCAGCTAAAGTAAGTCGCATACAATATTTTTTGTTTAGTTTCCCCGTGATCAGACTCTGCATTTTAACAATATAAGAAGAGAAAAAAAATTTTTGGAAAGAATTTATTTCTTGTGCACCAGGGTGTTATTTGGAGACAGAGCAGTTCAGTGGTTAACTACTAAATTTTTTTTTCTCCCACACACGCACCCCCCTAGGAAGCAGCCTGTAACAGCTAACTCCCAGATACCTATTTACTGTTAGGTAACAGGGGTCATCCCCTTTTGTACAAAGAATCTGCTAAAGCTTTTAGGGCTAATCTTTGACACTCGTTTGTCTTTGTCGCCCCATATTTTTTACGTCCGAGTTGAATGCTCTAAGGCCCTTAACTAACTTTAGGTCATGTCCCATACTTCTTGGGGAGCTAATCGACACTGCTCCTCTCTTTACATTCCTCTCTCGTTCTGTCTAAACTCGATTATGGCCCCGTTTACTCGTCTGCTTCTCCTTCTACCCTTCACCATCTGGACACACTGCATCATACTGGGTTACGGCTCAGCTCTGGTACCTTTCCTTCGACACCTACCCTAAGCCTGTATGTTGAAACTGGCGTCCTGTTTCTACAGGAATGCCATGATCGCTACTGTCTTCTCCACCTTGTACGGTCCTTACAGCACCCTCACTTTTGCTTATGTCATGCCTTGACCTTTACCCATCCTGTGGTTCCTGTTCCCCTTCACCACCTATCTCTTTCTGTACGGTTGTCTCTCTTACAAAATGCTCTTTCAGTTTGTGTTACCAATATTTCCCCTCGTGTCATTCCGTCTTTGCCCCTATGGAGGGGTCCCCGTTCCTAAATTCTGTAAGCCTTGACCCACATGACTAAAACTTTTACCCCTCCTACAGTTCTAAATCACCTTTTCCTTGAACACTTTTCTTCACACTTCCACTCTATTTCCGTCTTCACCAATGGGTCTTAAGTCTGCAGACGGTGTAGGCTACTCTGTTGTTTTTCCTGACTGCACCTTTGTGTCTCCTGCCTCCGGAGACTAGCATCTTCATGGCAGAACTTTATGCTATTCTCTATGCTCTTTGTCTCTTGCTTTCTCATTCCTCCTTTGTGGTTGTAGTTGATTCTCGTAGTGCCCTCATGGCTCTAGGGTCCTTTAATCCTGTCCATCCGGTGGTCATTGAGATTCAACATTGGCTGTTTCTTATTTCTAGTAAATTTAAATCAGTAGAGTTTTGCTGGGTTCCCAGCCATATTGGTGTTTCAATGAGCGTGTGGATGCTGCCGCTAAGGAAGCTATCCGTTCTTGTCCCATCTCCTGTAAAGGTATTCCTTATTCCGACTTTTATCCTGTTATTCATTCTTCCCCGTTGGCCCTCTGTGGTTGGTAACAAGCTGCGTACTCTCAAACTTAGTGTGTCCCTGTGGCCTTCCTCCTACCACCGTAACCGGGACACTGCTTTGGGTTGGTCATACCCGCTTAACCCACGGTCACTTAATGGAGCGCCGCCCTGCTCCTTATTGTCCCTCTTACAGTTGTGCATATCCTTGTTGAATGTCCTGACTTCCAGGACGAGCGTGTGTCTTGCTTTCCGACCGTCCCTCGCAGTCACTTGTCCCTCGATAGAATTCTAGGTGAATCGGATACTTTTGATATCGTTCGCCTTATTCGTTTTTGTTCTCGTATTGGCATTCTTGGTGATATTTAGCGCACTTTGATGGTGCTACATGGCCTTCCCGGTTTGGTGCCTTCTTTTGGTAATTACCTTACCTTCATTGTTGTTTCATTTTAATGTGGTAGTTGTGATATGGATTGTTCTGGCTCACGTGCAAGGTCTTGGATTTTTTTCTGTTTTATATTAAGAAATTGCCAGTCTTGTTACTATTTGTAGAGTTAGAGATCTGCATTAAGGTTTCAATATTATATTCTATTTTTGTTATAACATGTTATCAGCAATTTTTGTGGTTGGTAATATTTAGATTAATGCCAGTGATGTATATGACAAGAGTTAAGACCCCTTGTGGTACGACAGCATTTTTCCCAGTCATTTCTTTAACAAATGAAAGGGTCCTCGTAACTATTCTTTTGTCCTTTCTACCATGTACCTGTTTGTTGCTTCTTGGTCTTTCATTTGGTACTTTGGCTATTAAAACAATGGCCTTTGGTAATGTTGCAATTACCATTTCTAAAAAAAATGAGCAGGTTCATTAGGCAGGGTTTGTTTTTAGCAAACAGTTTTACAAAAAAAATTCCATTCCTTCAGGACCTTGCAGATGTTAGGTCAAACTAATTGACAGTAATCTGTTTTGCCCTTTCAAACAATGATGGTTTTAATCTAGATAAAATATTTCAGAATATCTGAAGAGTTTGGCAGACAAATCATTTAAGAGCTTTGATTAAATTAAAGTTACCAAAGACTTTGACATTGAAGCATCTATACAACATGGTTTTCACACTTCTAATGTTTTGTTAATTTAACAATCTTTAGTTAATCATAATTTGTACAAAGCTTAGGTGTTGCATAGCTTTAAATTTACTTTCAAGCATGAAAACTAAAATTATGACAAAAGTTTCTTCCACTTTAATATTTCAGACTAATTTGCAATATTTGTTAGTTTATGTAAATTGAATAGGTAGTCCACTTACATATTTTCAATGCATTTTGCATGCACTTATGTAACAAGTTACAATTAAGTGTAAATTTTACCAAGTATTTATTTTCAAAGTAAAATTTCAGATGTTTAAACATTGCATCAATAGTAGTAAACAATAATTCCCAGCATAATTTCAGGATAAGGTATATAAAGTAGTTTCGTTAAAATTGTTTTATTTAATAAGTTTTACATAGTATTTAATACATATATTTATTACTGTTTCAGGTTGTGGGACAGATGCTCCTAGATGACAGAAGATCCAAAAGGCCAAGACAACTCCAGAGACAATCACCTGTAAAAGAAAAATAAACATTAAACAGGGACACTACTTTTATTATCACCAATGCCTAATAATAAGCCCAAAAAACCCTAACAGCCTATCTTTCAAGATAGGCTCAGCAAGGCCTATCCCTTACTCTGGTTGTAGTGCACAGCTTGTTCCCTGAATGGGTGCATTACATCCACCACTTTAGTGCCATCAACATTGTACATATGCTTTACTGAAAGCACTGTACAATGCATGCCAGGCACTAAAGTTTTAGATGCATCCACCCATTCAGCAAACAAGCCCTGTGAGAATTAACAATGTAACCATTGTTAAGGGTCCCTAAACCTATGCAAATCTAGTCCATCTATTAGATGGGTAGTAGAGCAAAGCTCTGAAAAAGCCAAGCCAGGGAAATCTGCAAGACTGCCTGGTCCCCTTTTATGAAATGGGGTAGGATCAGTACAAACTGCATCATCCCCTGTGGGTTGTAACAGTAGGACATGGTTACACACCTATAAATGGACTAGATAAGAGAATTAAGATTAGGTCATTGATATAGCTAAAACATCAAATTCAAACTCACCCACTGTAGATTTCCTTTTGCAGAGTAAAGGAGCCTCACTCCAAGCCATTCCATGCATAATCACTTTCACCTGCAAAATATTTCAAATTAATTTCAGATTTAAAGCCAATCATGCTTTACTTTACAAATTCAGATGGAAAACATTTCTTTAAGGAATTTACCTTTCCTACATATTCTAGTAGCAGTAGTAAAGATCTAATTTAGCAATATAAATATATATGGCATCAATTTGACAAGTTTCAGTAAATGTCATTTGAGAAACTATCCACAACTGCACTTCAATGGCAATTTACATTTATCTTTAGCCAATGCTATATTGTTTAAGTTATTACTATTTTTTTACTTTTATGCAAAACTATTCAGATTAACCTTTACTACAACTCGCCTGATTCTGGTTAAGAAATTAACTCCAACTGATAGAGGGACTTCTGGACTTTCCAAACCACATTCTGGAAAAGTATATAAACTTAAAACCAAGCTAAAGTAAACATTGAATATTTTTTTTTTTTACTTTCAAGGGAAAAATACCATCACTCAGAACAAAACTTTTCCTGCCATTAACTTTGACTCGTGATTACCCTTAAGTGTTATACATTTATAGATTAAAGCTTATTTAACAAACATTTAATGCTTCCTCCCAACTGTTCAGTGTCAAAAGGGAGGGGGGTGTCCATTTACTGTACCACTTACATTTTAGTGTGGGCTTCATCCACTATTCTGATGTTAGCGGGAACATTTGTGCCAGCTGCTGGTTTGAAAGGGAGGCATACCATGTGCCAATTCAGGAAGCTTTCCACATTCCTCACTGCATGTCAGCTCAGGACCTCACTACCATGTTGGGAGGCAGTTGAAGACTAACCAATCAACATCCCAGGCTGGAGAGCAGTGCCAGCTCGGGGAGAATTTACCACCTGCAAAAAATTTAATACTCTTAACAATCTACACCATCTATCTCATCTTTACCTAGCCTCCAAACCTTACATTTGTCAGCATTAAACTGCATCTGGTAGTCTTAACCATTTCAAAACTATATAGGGCATCGGTATTTTTTATTTGCCAATTCTGCAACTATTGCAGTCTAAACCATAATCTTGCGGAATAACGGAGGTCCAAGGAGAGCTTTTAGGCACTACTTACAACACTTCTCCCAACTTAACCCCATTTATACTAATTTCCTTTGGTATAGCCACGACCTAATCAACTTCAGTCAGCATTCCCAATGATCCGAGCCCCTATCAATTTTGCGCCACTATCAAAATCTCTGCTGAAGAGAAGGTACACAAAATCACAAACCTTATCACCATTTCCTCAACTATGCAACCTAATCCATTAACATTTAGTAATAAAACTATGCGATTCATGTATCTAGTCATGTTTCTCAAAAAGAATAGAGAAATGGCACTTGCAATGTTAGATTCTAGTAACTTTCCTCACAATAGACCAAGCTAATTGGTCACTAACTTAAGCGTTAAAGTTAACTCAAACTTTTCTTTTAAAACTTGCTATATTAGGAACTTTCCACGACCGGCCTTTACCCGACATAATTAAATAGGGTAAAAACGGTATATTAAATTCAGTAAAACTACGGTAAATTCAATATGATAAACTTGCATTCTTTAAGCATGGGCTGCATATAGTAAGTGAACTAAACTAAATGTTAAGCACCCTGCCAAACCACTTTGTCCGGCTAGAATTTTTAGATTAAAGGAACACCCTCCCTGGTAACGGCTGAATTAGTTACCCAAATACAAATATTTAGGTAAAATACTTTCATAAAACCCGTCTACTTCCCCCACCAGTAGACTTGTTCAGCTAAAGGCATAATGTAATGTTCCACTTTAGTAAATAAAGACTTAAAAAAACACTACCCCATCTGTGTAGTTACCGGTTACCTGACATTCTACGCTTAAAATAACCCATCTATTCCCCATAATTGTTCGATATAACTTACCTCTCACCCGCTGGTCGAGTACACAACAGTATATATCCTTCTCCATCACTCACCGCGTGGATACTATTTCACTCTGGCCACAAATTGCCTCAAATCACCTACGTTGTCCATAAACATATATAGAAGAGCAACTGACCGTAACACCCGTATAGTGATCATCACATAACGTGGGAACATTAGTAGTACTGCTGTCAAAACATAGATGGCGCCAGGACAAACGGTAATTCCTATGGACTCGCCTAGTTATGCGTAGGGAATTGAGCTTCAGCTGTTTGGTCCCGCCCCTCAGCTGTATTCACCTAGTTGTACTCACCTAATTTGTGCTTGCAGGGGTTGAGCTATGGTTCTTTGGTCCCGACTCTCAACCGCCAATCAACAGGTGTACAGGTTCCTGAGCCTATTGGGCTCTATCACATCTACATTTGAAATTGTGTATGGAGTCAGCCTCCACCACATCACTGCTTAATACATTCCATTCGTTAACTACTCTGACACTGACAAAATTCTTTCTAATATCTCTGTGGCTCATTTGGGTACTAAGTTCCCCTTGTTCGTGTTCCACCCGTGTTAAAGAGCTGTCTTTGTAACTATCAAAATGCATATATCTTTGCTTTCACTTCAGTTATATTTATGACAAGGGATTTAAAATTTGCCTATATTTCTGCTTCTCTGATGACATTAAAAACTTTCGTTTATTACAGTATCTACATAAAATTAACATTTATCTTCATTAGGTTGTAGTTCTCATCAATAGGGAGAGCGTCGGTAAAAAAAAAATAAATTGTTTAAATATAAATATCTTTCCTCTCTCAATAATATGCCCGAAACGCTATGCGTACTAGTGGCTTTAGGTATTGTATGTACTAGCTCTATCTATAAATCCAATATTATGTTTGTAAATCGACTATTTATGTACTTTCCTGAATAAAATGAACTTTACTTTACTAATATCTAATCTCTGTGACTAAAACGTAAGAACGACTTTATCTATGCCTTTTTGATAACATATACAATTATAAGCTTTATTAGTGAATCTCTATTAATTAAACAATATATCAGAGAGTGTGTAAGGTTCGGTGTTCCATGTGCGAAGAGACATGGGAGATTTTACATCAGTACAGTAAATGTTTTAAGTAGCGAACGCGTACTAACGAATAACGATTAGTATAGACTATAGACCAACACTATTGTTCTATGAAGTCGATTTAACTTCCAGACATGTATTTTTCAATAAGTCTTAAATATTTTCTGGCTAGTTATGTTAGATATTATTAGAAATACGTATTCTACTTGTTAATATAATAAACTAAATTTGCGATCATTTAAGGAGAGAAGTGCGACGACTGGATCACTGTGTACAAAAGGTTGATATGCCAACAAACACTTTCCAGACAACAATATATCTTGGATAAGTCGCTCCAAAACATTGACACCTGGACCGTTGACTTCCTATGAGGCCACATATTTACTTATTTCATAATGGAAGTATATTATTTTATAGTAAATATATGTTTTCTCGTGTTCTGCATTAAGCACCAACATTATAGTGAATAAATATACCATATTTCTTCATTATTTAAGTAATGCTAGGAAGCTTTGAGTAGCTTTGGGTCATTAGGTGAACAGAATCTCCAATAGATGGGGCGAGAGTCGCGCTATCTCTCGCCCGAGCGGGAGTCGAAACTTATTTTAGAATTGATATATCTTTGTCCTCCAACAAGATATATTTCCTTTGGTGCACTCACAATAACGAGCATATCTCTGTCTTTCTGAAGGCATATAATATTTTAGGCTTTATAAGCGTATCTTTGTTAATTACACACTATATTGGCAAGTGCGTAGGCTTCTGCATTCCATGACCGACAAGCTACTGAATGCCACTATAAAAACGTATGTATCTTCACTTGAGCTTTATATATGTCTATGTTAAAGTATTTAAAATGAAGCTTATATTTCTATCTTTCTTGAGACATATAAAACATGTGTGTTTATTAATGAATTTACGTGAAATAAGCATTGTTCTGAGAGAGTTACTCCGTTGCTCGATCTGTGCGGGATCGGAGCTCGCCGATTAGAAAAATACACCTATCTTCGCTTTAAATACAAATATGCCCATGGTAAGGCATTTAAAATGAAGATTATGTTTCTATTTTTCTTGAGACGTATAAAAATCTTACGTTTATTAACGATTCTGCGTGAAATAAGCATTGTTCTGAGATGAATATTGCGGATTTCCGGCTCTACGACCGATGAAAAATGCAACTTTTATACAACTACAAATATCTTTAGTTTTACTTTAAATTTTGTCCTGAAAGAGTTTTCATATATAGATCCAGTTTCTGCCGTTCTTCTGACATAAAAAGACCTTTGGTTTAATAAGTTATTAAGATGTTTTCAACAATATTACAAGGGCGTTCACCGATTCTAACATGGGCGACCCTTTTGGAAACGCAACACATGGGTTGACCTGATTGATATATGGGTCAGATTCCATTAAGGTTCGGAACATCACCACACCAGAAATAAATATCTCTTTGATATCCCCAGGGTCAAACTTAATCTGTGTAAACACTCTATGCAAATTAAGGGACCTAGTCTATGGAACTCACTCCCTAGTGAATTGAAAAACTGTAAAACTTTTGCCTTATTTAAAAGCAAAACCAAAAAGTACCTAACTTCATCTTCTTAGTTTCCTACACTGAGCTTTAAATTTGCTCTGTATCTAGTGTTACCCAATCTCCTAATTTTTATGTAATATCAAACAACCTTATCATTGTGTTCATTGCTGTCTTCTTTTATGTGCTAGCCATATGCTGTATTGTGACTACCAATTTTTGTCAACTACCATTCAAGCTGTCATTGCAATCAATCTTATATTGTTTCTGCTGTATTGTGCCTACCAATTTTTGTCAACTACCATTCAAGCTGTCATTGCAATCAATCTTAGCTACCTATGTGCTTTAATATACTGTACCTACAATTTTCTCTCATCTTCTTTTTTTCATTTCATGTAACTGTTATCATTTTTTTGTCTATAAATTTTGCAAGTATTTACCTCCTTAAAATTTTCTTAGATTAAGGACCTGCCCGAAACGCTGCGCGTGCTAGTGGCTTTACAAGACTGTAATTACCATATTTGTATCCTCACATTCCTTATGTACATTCTTGTATATGCATAAATAAATAAATAAAGTGCATCACACTGGTTACATGGGGGGACACTCGTTTTGTATGACGTCCGTTTCACATGACGAACATGGAACGGATTAAATTCGTTATGTGAGGTACCAATGTATTTATTTACCACAAGCTTGGCAACGTTCTCGTGTTCTTACAGCTCAATGTGTGAAGAGATCCACAATAATTTAACTTTGATCCCCTTATTAAGTATGTATATACAGTATTATGTCTGGCTTGAGAGACGAGTTTGTTGCAATTTGATTATTAGCTTCTTAAAAATAGTAATGAGGAAAATTAAGTGACCTAGAAGTTTGGTAAGTCAAAATAATTTCAACAACTTGATTATAAAAAACCAACTGAAGATTTTTTTTTTATTTAAACAAAATACAGGATTCCTTAACTGAAAACCTAAACAAATATCACAGGGCAGCACAGGAAATCTATTGTACAGTGCTTGTACACTATGACTAACATAGGGAAAATGGGCTGAAATAAACTAGCTACAACAGATTTTATTACATTTGTTCCTCTGAATAAATCTAAATATATTATGGCACAATATCTACTCTGCTACTGTACTTTTATAACAATTATATTTAAGCAACAATTTAAATTGGAACAATGCATTTTAAAGATAAAAATTTATCATACAGTCAGACCTTGTTATGCACGACTTTGGAATGTATGAAAATTGACAAAGTTTTTCACTTCAAAGCAAAACGTAATAAGCACATTGATGTGATTTGCTTATCGTAGGTTGGCACAAGGTTTCCAGGTATTTAACGCACTTCCCAGGAAGAGCCCCTTGGTGGCTCGTTGTAGCTATCTTACCAAGATTGCTTCAACCTACAAGATTGTAGGTTGAAGATCTTCTACCAAGATTGCTTCATTGATTGTCTCTTCAACCTACCAGTCACATCAGTTGCAAGAGTTCATATGGCTTACTAGAACCAAAACCTGGCCCCCCTGACATGAGGCACAGGGAGCAAATGACATTCTGCCATTTTAACAGGAAAGGATCCAGAAAGTCAGTGAGCAAGATTGGAACCCACCGGGAAAGTCTGCTTCCCGGGTGGTTCACTACCAGAACTGTGGGGGAGTTTATTTGGTCCTATTCCTGTGGTGATGGATGCTGTGGGTGGCTCATCTTCTGGATTCTTGGGGTTTAGCTCTGTGCAGTTTGTGCTGGAGGTTTACAACATTCTCGTGGACTATTTGTCCCAGTTCCATGTCATCTCCACTGAATGGACCACCAACAATGTGTCCTTCCAGTGGCTCTTGATGTTCGGGTCACCTTGAGGTGGCTCTCTTCACAGCGGCGTGGAGCCTATGCCTTCCATCCTATGGGAAGCTGTTCCCCAGTTGCAAGGCTCACAGTATATGCTCTCTAGCTGAATTGGTCAACATGGGGTGCATTTATTTTTTCCCTCACTGTTCAGCTTTTACTCCAGGCTCTTTCTAAACTAGTTCTCAGGGAGGGTGATCCTTCTGGCTCCTTGGTGGCCTGCTCAGCCTTCCAGCTCTTCTAGCACGGTATTTGAACCTGGGCATTTTTCTGTGGCTGTCTCAGGGAATTGGTCTGGCAATACTCCTTACTGATTTGACCTCTGTATCTGGACTTTCTGAGGCAGGTACAGTATATTGCCATTTTTATGGCCCACAGGTGGCAGAGTTGTTAATGTCTCACCTGCGTGTCTTCCAAGCAGCAGTATGACATAGATGGAAAGAGGTGAAACGAGCACCAAGCTAACTGCTGTCGTCCTTCAATTTCATTTTATGTGGCATTTTTTTGTGTTATTTTTTGATAGACATTTCAATCCCAATACTGAGCTGCTTATTGTGCGCTGCTGGTGGAGCTGCTACTGTTGCCTTTTAGCATTTATTCTTCCTTGGTTGTTACATAAGGTTTCTTGAGTTTCCTTTTCAGTTCACTCGTAAAGCTGTCTTGGCTCCTGGATAGGATCCTAGATCTTCTCTTTACCTAGGTTCACATCTTCCCCTTTAATCCAAGATTCCTTTTTTAAGGTGGTGTTTTTGCTGGCTCTTGCCTCCAGATGTCAGGTTGATGAGCTTCTTGCTCTTTTTCAAAGTTCTGTATTTTTTGGCCTGGTTGGCATTTTCATCATTTGCAACAGTCTTCTCCTGTTCTGGTGAAGTATGAGTCATTGAGCTTCCAGAGAGGTCCTTTAGTTATTGATACTTGGTTGATTCCACTGGGGGTTGTATAATGTGTTGTCTGGTGGCAGCGATTCGTCATTACCCGTGGCCTGATCGAGGACCGGGCCACGGGGACGCTAAGCCCCGAAATCATTTCAAGATAATCTCAAGATACCTGTGTGCCACCGCCTCAGCTTCTGTGGATGCTGTTTGGATAGATCCAGTCTCCTTAGTCTCTGTTCCAAGGCTTGTTTCTGTTTCTCAGGCTGTCCGCAGTGTCAAGGCTAGCAAACCTGCTGTCTATCCCCGAACCCATGAATAGAACCAGTGAAGAGCAGAGGTGCCATAGGCACAATCAGAGAACACTGTATAAACATCAGAGGTCCACGGTTGTTCAACACTCTCCCAGCGAGCATAAGAAATATTGCCGGAACAACCGTGGACATTTTCAAGAGGAAACTAGATTGTTTCCTCCAAGGAGTGCCGGACCAACCGGGCTGTGGTGGTTATGTGGGCCTGCGGACCACTCCAAGCAACAGCCTGGTGGACCAAACTCTTACAAGTCAAGTCTGGCCTTGGGCTGGGCTTGGGAAGAACAACTATTTCCAGAACCCCATCAACCAGGTATCACAAATATGCTGTACTTTCGGCAGTCTTCTCCAATATGTCCTGGGGCAGATATTCGGGCTTGGGGGTTTTGGAGGACTAACAGGGTCATGGTGGCCAGGTGTTTAGTCAATGTCCCTGGTCCTCTTTAGTCCTGTGTTGCCCTGAGTCATGTTTCCTGGACATTGGTCTCTGCTTTGACTTCATACCTCCTGCCCCTCTTGTTATTCAGCTGCAAGGAGCCACCATGGGGCTCCCCCCAGAAACCCAGCATTGAATATAATGAAATGCCTCTTTCTGGTAGAGTTCTGTGGCTCCCTCCCTTCCATGTTGTGGTATTTATCTGCTATTGAACCAATCTGATTACTGATGCTGGACTTTACACCGGGCCGCCTGGTGCCAGCATTCGGTACTACTGGATTCTAGCTAGTTGTGCGTTTCTATTGTATTATTTGGGAGTTATTTGGCATTTTAGTTTTTGGGTGGTTTTGTGAACCCAGCTGTTGTCTGTAAAGCTTTGCCAACTTTCTGAGTGCTTTCCCAGTGAAATGGCAGAATGACACTTGCCACCTACACCTCATGCCAAGAAGTCAGGTTTTGGCTGTGATCCGTGGTAGGCCATATGAACAAAGACTGGTAGATTGGAGTAATCTCTGAGATAGCTACAGAGAGCCACGGGGGGCTCTACCAGAAAGAGGCATTTTATTACATTAATGCTGGGTTTTTGGAATATATTTTTGCATCATAGGACCTATAAACATGACTGGTGAGTTTACAAATGTGCTGTATACAATACACTTGTGGTAGGAAAGGGGGTGGGACTTCTTAGTGTTTATATTGAGAGTGGAGAAAAAAGTGACTTTAAAAGGTATCTGGAACACATCCATATATGTATTTATAGGGTTTGGTTATTCAGAATGGGGGAAACCTAAATCTTACACAAGGCGATTCAACAAAGCTCATTTTCTGTTTAAAATTGTAAATCGTTAGGTTAGGTTCATTTGGGTTAGGTATTTTTTTTTTAAATATTGGTGAACCATCTTGTGTACAACATGATTTGTATTCATGTTTTTCCCCGTACTGAATAAGTTGACTTTGCACTAAATCACACAACCTTTCCCAGAAAAGCATCCCTTGTGCATACCTAGTGCTGACTGTACAAGGTTTGGGCATCTTTTTAAAAGAATTATATGTACAAGCATTATCATTTAATTTTTAAGCAGAAAAAGAAATTTATACACTGGCTGCTGAAGACAAGATTAAGTAATCTCGGATAATCAAAGGAAAATGAGAATACATCTATTTCTATGAATTAAGTTATGCACATCATAAGAAATACAATAATTTCATACTGTTTGTACAACTGAATTCCTATGATTATATCATGAAAATGCCATTATTAAGGTACTGTACACAATTTTGCATTAAAACAATGCTGACTAGAAAATTAGTCATCTTAAAGTTATATTTAAGATAATAAAGAAACAGTTATTTGTAGTGTCAGTTAAATATGTACAGTTTAACAAAATGTATCGATATATAATTTTAATCCTTTTTCTAATATTATAACACTTCCCTCTCTTATAAAACTTTAACCAGTCTCCGTGGTGTAGGGGTAAGACACTCGCCTGCCGTTCCGCGAGCGCTTTGTCATGGGTTCGTATCCTGGCCGGGGAGGATTTACTGGGTGCAAATCCTTAACTGTAGCCTCTGTTTAACTCAAGAGTAAAATAGGTACTTTGTTGTAAAAACGATTCTTCGCGGCGGGGATCGTATTCCAGGGACCTGCCCGAAACGCTACGCGTACTAGTGGCTCTACAAGAATGTAACAACTCTTGTATATATCTCAAAAAAACATTGGCAGCAAGATGGACGATTCAGAATGTTTCCTGTATATTGTAGGTAAGGTTCATCAGCTCACTATAATGTTGAAGATCTAACAGCAATGCTCAAAATGTTTACCAACATAGTCATCATACTGATTTTACATCATTAAACAATGAAACAATGTTTGAATAGGTTGAAAGTAAATAGTTGCCTCAGTATGAGGAAACAAAAATATTAATTTTAGTTTATAAAAAATATTGTCAAAGCAAGCCATATTAAGAACAAATATACATATAGTTTCAATGTACCAAGTAATGAAATACTTAATGGTATACTACTTGATTACATTAGTGTCTTGAGATGTATCTTATCTTTAACTAAAAATGGTATTCTGCAATGTATCAAAATGGTCACTTGTGTGACCATTTCCATACACAAGTTGTACCTGATAGCCAGAGTTCCCAACAAACCAAATTTTTGTAGTTTATCAAAAGTTCTTATAAAACGTGTTCCATTGTAGTAATTTCTTTTTTATAGCAAAAACATAGAAATCTAATTTAACAATACAAATTACATTTTTCCATACTACCAAACAGGATAAATTAGACCTAAGTTAGAAATTCATGTTGGTCATAATATTGGGGAGGGCACCCAGCATTGCTCGGGTGACTGACTCTGCGTCGTCATCACTATAACCATCTTCACTACCAAGGCATTGCTAAGTAACCCCCCCCTCCTCCATCTACACAACCTTCTCTCCATTACCACCTTCTTGAGGTTATCTTGAGATGATTTCGGGGCTTTAGTGTCCCCGCGGCCCGGTCCTCGACCAGGCCTCCACCCCCAGGAAGCAGCCCGTGACAGCTGACTAACACCCAGGTACCTATTTTACTGCTAGGTAACAGGGGCATAGGGTGAAAGAAACTCTGCCCATTGTTTCTCGCCGGCGCCTGGGATCGAACCCAGGACCACAGGATCACAAGCCCAGCGTGCTGTCCGCTCGGCGGACCGGCTCCCTAACTTTCATACCTCTATTCTTCATCACTTTCCCTCCATTCCTGTAACTATTTTCTATCAATAAATTGCATATGAGAAACTAACATTTAATATGCTAGATGAATCTTGGTGAGGATGAAGTATTTTATTTAGATTGGAAAGTAGTTAAATTTTGCCATTTCATGCAAAGGGGAAGCATTGGGTTCAACCACAAACTGCCTATGGCCATTCCCAGACAAAGGCCTGTCACCCTGTAAAGTTTGGCGAGATACTAGCCCCAAGCATCTTTTAGGGATACTGATTATTTGGGAGGTAACTAGCTTTGAATTAAATAATGAAAAATAAGCAAGATTGCTTTGTCTTTTAGCAAAATAGGTCTTGCTCACAAGGCTAAGTGGTGTAGTGCTGGCTATTAAGTACAACATACATTTATATATTACATATACAGTACAGTATAATTATAAAAATATGATTTTTTTACATGGTGTATGTAAATTTAGCTGTCAAATGACTTATGTAAGAGTTTAAACTCAAATTTTAATTTACAAACAAATAATTTAGAGCAAATTTGATATAAAAAGGAAGCAGGTAAATTAAAATACTGTATTATTAAACAAAAAGAAAGATGCTAAACAAACTAAGGAAGTTAAACACAAGTTTACAGGAAACATGAGAACAAAAAAGTCTAATTTATGTAAAATAATGAGGCATTGAGAGTTTACTCCATAAGGATGAAAATAGTCATACTATTGAGAAAAATCCAAAACTGTATAATCAGAAGATAATCATACAAAGCTTTAGTGCCACTGTTTCAAAATTAAACTTAAATTGCAATTAAATGTAGAGCAAAGCCAGTTTGGCAATGCAAATCCAAAATTACTCAAAATAACTTATATAACCAACAAGATGAACATATTGCAGCAAAGATTTACTAATACACAAGAAATTTGATTTGCTGAGAATTTTAACCAATGACATTTGATTTAAAAGAACTGCTGGATAGCAAATTAAAAGCCTTTAAATAACTTATATCATTTCATTTAGCTATGTTTCATAAATCATTCTACATATGCATTTTAAAATTAATTTACATTACCCTTATGTCGAAAAGAGTGCAAGACAGAATTAATTGGCAGAATGGTTTTTGCTTTGTTTCTTTGATGAATGTTTCTAGTACAGTATGTTAGGCAGACATGGGCGGCTGGTTACCAGCACTGTTGAGCGATGCTGTGCTAGCTTCGGAGGGGAGCGAGGAGCCGGGGTAGGAGGGATCTGCTATAAATCAGAACAAAAAATTATTAATTTTTAAAAATTTACATTGGTACACTACTGGAAAATATTTAACTGTGTTATAACTTTTAATGTACACGTGCATAAAACACAGATCAATCTCATAACGTGAATAACTCTCTTATAAATAAATAAGCAGGGTGTGTAGGGTGTACTGTCCTTGCATAAACAGTTACTGATGTCACTCAAACACTGAGTATTAAACTTAATACTATACATTAAAGACGGTTTAGAATGGACCCAAACTTTGTCATATTTCCCAATGGTACAAGTTGAATCAAAATATTGTCAAGGTTTACTTTTTATAACGTTTAAAAGTTTAGTTGTCAAGTTGTTCCAGGCAAGGTAGAGTTTGGTTTTCAAAACACTCCAACCTAAACCTTTCTATCAAACTCGAACAATAATGCACATTTCATGTGTTAAAAATGTTCTCGCCAAGTTTGGTCTGGCTAGTTACTCCATAGTTAGCAGGGAGCCACTGGGAGGCTCCTTCCTCACCCACCATTGAATGTAATGAAATGCCTCTTTCTGGTAGTGCCTCGGTGGCTCCTAAATTCCCACCCTTCCCTCCAGGTTCATCAGTAGTTTTCATCAGCTCCAGAACTGACCATTTTATTTGACTCATTTGCATTATCATTTGGTTTCGTTTTCTGTTACCCTTCCAGTTGTCTGTAAAGTTTCACCCAACTTTCTGGATGATTTCACAGTGGGGTGGCACATTGTCACTTGCTCTCTGCACCTCTGTGAGGTGATAAATCAGGTTCTGGCTCTGATTCCAGGTAGGACAAACAGAACTCCTGTGATGTGACCCATTAGATCGAGCAATTGCAGCGGGATAACATCAGGGAGCCACCTGGGCTCTACCAGAAAGAGGCATTTCATTACACCTAATGCTGTATTTTAAATACAATTTATTAAACAGACATGAAACTAGTCTGAACATGACATAACTAATCCATTACCATCCATAAACAAGCCGAGAGTATCTTAAAGGAACAGGAAGCCAAGTCCTCAACTCTCGCTACCACACTATAAATACTGACTTCATTCACCCATGATGGTAAGACAACAGAACAGATGGAGGAGAGGGATAGGGAGAGTCCTACATAGAGATGATCGCTCATGCATGGAGGGAAATCAGTGGTGAATTGAGACACAAGGGAAACCATAAGTAAGCTACAGTTGGAATAAAGTGCAGTGCAGGAGATTTAAAAAAAAAAAAAAAACTCAGACTTGGGGGGGAGGGGGGGGCCCTCTTAACCAACCCACAGGTGAGTACAGGTAGCAGGGAATATAGCAATGGTAGGCCCCCCCCCCCCCCAATGGGTGCTACCTTTGCTGAAAAGCTGAGGAAGAGCCTAGAAGCTGTGTCCACAGTCAAGAAGTTACAATGAAAGCAGTAACTTCACAGGAGGCAGCAAGATGCACAAGTCGGCAAATGGAAAGGAGAAGAGCTGTAATCGTAGGTATTAAGGAACGAGAAGGTTCCAGGCAGGAAGAGTGGAAGGCCAAGGACAAAGCTGCAGTGTCAGGAATACTGAAAGATATACAAATTGAAGGGGCTGAGCAATGCATAGAAAGTTTTCCAGCTTGGCCAGTACAACAAAGATAAAAATCAATTGATAAAGGTAGAATTCAGGAACGAGGCCACAAAAGGAGGACATTCTAGTAAAGAAGAGCAAACTGCAATATGTAAGGAAGTAGAGGTATTCCTTCGAAGGGACATGACCAGGGACGAGACAATGCAGGCAGCAGATGCAAGAAAAGTGCAGGGAGCCAGGAAACCTCAGCCTCCAACCCAACAATCCCAGAGGGGGAGTGTGGAACCTCAAACCAGCAATTCAGGAACACCAGAGGGGACTGCAACACCCCCACATGCCTGCCCGTTGGCAGGGTTGTTGGTCTTCTGTTACTGGTAACAAACTGCATACTCTTAAGAGTAGTGTATCCCTGTGGCCTTCTTCCTACCACCGTAACCAGTGGTGGGAAACGGCTCTGGCAAGGTTGCGTATTGGCCATACACGCTTAATTCACGGACACTTAATGGAGCACCATCCTGCTCCTTATTGCCCTAACTGCATTGTCCCTCTTACAATTGTGCATATCCTTGTTGAATGTCCTGACTTCCGGGACGAGCGTGTGTCTTGCTTTCTGACTGTCCCCCACGGTCACTTGTCCCTCGATAGAATTCTTGGTGAATCGGATACTTTTGATATCGTTCGCCTTAGGTGTTTGTTCTCTTATTGGCATCCTCGGTGATATTTAGTGCCTTCTGATTATCCCACACATATGATGGTGCTACATACCCTTCCTGCCTTGGTACCTTCTTTGATTATTATTGTAGGACAAGTAATTAATTTAAAAGTATAACCTTTATGATATATTCCAAACATTCCTGCACGACTTTTGAGACCAAAACATTTGGCATGGAAAACATAATTAAACCCTATTGCTCTGAATGTGACAATATGCAACTGTACAGTACAGTTCTTTCTGGAGCATTATTAAACAATGTAGCATACATCATGATAAAACTTAAAAAGTGTCAAGACTGAATGAGTCTGTAAAAGTGATTAAATTAGAGTATTGTTGTTAAAACAATTATGAGACAAAATTAAGCAAAACTAACATTTTACACACTGCATTTAAGTTCAATATGCACAACTTTAAACAGAGTACAAGTAAAAGCACTGAAGGTTATATAAAATAAAATAGTAGTGTGGGGCAGCAATTAGTTCAGGCGTGGGACATGCAAACAGCTACATGCAACGTTGAGGAAGCAAGGCAGCTAGGATGACCGCATACCTGGCGGTGTGCGATCTGTACCCCTGGCAGCAGGACCACGGGGAATATCGCCCCGTCTTCCCCCCTTCAGCCGTGGCACCGACTTTGAGCGAGTATTACCTCGACCACCACTGCAACATGCCATGGTCAAGTAACCATGCTTGCCAGAAAAGAATGACTCCTCCACATATCAACACTTAAGTATTATTGAACCTTATAGAAAGTCACAACAGGAGAGAGTTGAACAGTCCATCTTTATTTGGAGTCACACTTTATATGGCAAGCCATGAAGGAGAGAATTTGTTTAATGTAAAACTTCTGCATCACACTAATTTTATTAGAAGAGTTTAGCAGAACTACTTTACAAGATTATAACATGCAAATCTATTTGAAACATCTACTTGTAGCCTACCATTCAGAAAACATTATTATATATATATAGGGAAGACAATACCAACATTGGATGGTTTTAAGGATTATTTGCTTTCTTGATCATAATTTATCAATTACTAATGAATTTCGTCAACAACTATTGACACAGAATGACATTATAGAATGTTAACCAATTTGCAACAAGAGCATATATTGTAATCAATGATGCTTCAGTAGACTTATATTCCAGCCAATATTTGGTCCAAAGTACAAATATGTATTGTTGGACCAACAAATGGTTCACATTTTGTATAACTAAATCAGCCCAAATAGCATTCTTTAAAATGAATCTAACCTAACGTCTTAACAATCCTAGGCCTAATACAGTACATACAGGTCTAGGGATGTTTCAGTTTACATTTAAGCTTCCTTTTCTTGGACTATAAAAGTACAAAATGTGAACATTGTGGTGGTCCATCGCTAAATATTGGTACCGTGGTCCAAAGAACTATTAATTTAGGACGATGGGTTGTATATCCATACATGGATGGTTGTGTCATATGGATGGTCGTATGACCATACATGGATGGCCATATGCAAAAACAAATTAAAATATACTGCATTATATACTACATTTGACCAATGTGCTGCAGTTTAACTATGAACTAAATTCTACATGTGATTAAATCAATATACAAAGTACTGTATATAGTTCATATAAAATATAGTTCAACAGAGCACACAAGTGCTCTGTTGAACTATATTTGCAAAACAATGTGTGAACCTCCACTAATATTGAGACAGCAGGGTCTACATTAATTACTGCAGATGACTGAATTACCAAAATGTCATGGAATAATCAGTATAAAATCTTTTACTTTCATATTAATGACTAATTAAAAAACTGAAGTAGGAGAGTGCCTGCATATTGTTGTTACAACAAAGGCGAAAGTTCCCCAAACTGTCGCTACTTATTGCATCTTTGTTAACTAAGAAAGTTGTTCCCCAAACTGATGCCACATATAGCACTATCTACAACACTGCAGAACATTCTACAATTCCAATGTATATGTGCACTGAACCTTCACTAAACTGTCATGCAGTGAGATGTATCTTAACTGTCTTTTAACCAAAAGTGTCATCCAACTGCATTAATACATGCAGTGCCAAACTGCATGCCAAGAAATAATTTTGGCTTTGAGGATATACCGGGTGAAAACTATTTTTCACTGCAGTACAATGTTGCCTACTGAGCCAAGATCCTACAGACATCTGGTTAGGATACGGCTCAAGGATGCAAGTAATTACCAAAACAAGACACAAAGCCAGGAAACTAATCAGTTTGCATCACAGAATATTAAATTTCAAATCTTTTGTGATGTCAATAACATAACTAAAAACCAAAGGCTATCAAAGTTAAAGTATCGGATTCACTGAAAATGTTATCGGAGGACATGTGACAGGAACACTAGGAAAGCAAAATTTCATATCCTGAAAATGAGGACATTGTAGGTGGTGATTCCCCTCTGCTAGCTGGGGTGTATTCCGTCGCAGATTGTAGTCACTATACAGTACCCTGGTGCGGCTGGCACCTCTATACAGTACCCTGGTGCAGCTGGGAGGTCTATACAGTACCCTGGTGCGGCTGGCACCTCTATACAGTACCCTGGTGCGGCTGGCACCTCTATACAGTACCCTGGTGCAGCTGGGAGGTCTATACAGTACCCTGGTGTAGCTGGCAGGTCTATACAGCAGCCTGGTGTAGCTGGCAGGTCTATAACAGTACCCTGGTGTAGCTGGCAGGTCTATAACAGTACCCTGGTGTAGCTGGCAGGTCTATAACAGTACCCTGGTGTAGCTGGCAGGTCTATAACAGTACCCTGGTGCAGCTGGCAGCTCTATAACAGTACCCTAGTGCAGCTGGCAGCTCTATAACAGTACCCTGTTATACCTGGCAGGTCTATACAGCAGCCTGGTGTAGCTGGCAGGTCTATACACCATCCTGGTGCAGCTGGCAGGTCTCTACAGTACCCTGGTGTAGTTGGCAGGTCTATACAGTACCCTGGTGTAGTTGGCAGGTCTATACAGTACCCTGGTGTAGTTGGCAGGTCTATACAGTACCCTGGTGTAGTTGGCAGGTCTATACAGTACCCTGGTGCAGCTGGCAGCTCTATAACAGCACCCTGGTGAAGCTGGCAGCTCTATAAACTACCCTGGCGCAGGATCTTCAGACCCGTGTGGTCTGAAGATCTGAAGATCAGACCCGAGTGGCAGTTCAGGGGGCGGTTAGCTGGCCAGATACCCGTGTCAGACCATATATTTCCTATTTGCTAATTAACATACAGTATATTAACACTAATTTATACCTTAATTAACAGGGCAGTACGCTTCCCTTAAGGGAACACACACATTTCCTGGTTTGCCTTTCCATATATTTATATAATTCTGGATTTCCTGTTTATTTCCTTCTTAATTTCTATATTCACATGGTTGCTATGGCAACCCTATATATTTTGACCCTGTAAATAGTTCACAATGGAGGAAAGTAACTTGTTCTATACCGGCGCGATAGGTGAACTAGGATGTAATTAATGTACATCATTGATATACACATCAGCATCAATTACAAGCACATTATTGATACACATCAACGACAATGCAACATTCAATCCGTTCTCGCACTTGCTTATAGTCAATATTGGCTTATTTAATAAGTGCATGTGTGACATACTAATTGATTGTGAATATTTTAGTTTACCTTGAAAAGCTTCATAGAAAACATCGACCTCACCTAACCTTCTTAGTCAATTAGTATGTCACATATGTACTTATTAAATAAGCCAATATTGACTGTAAGAAAGTGCGAGAACGAGTTGTAACATTACATCGTCGTGTGTACCTAAATTTGGCCAGGTGGGTCTTGTGTCTCCTCGAATCCTTCTTAGGAAATGTAGATGTTTATCTCTCAGAATGTTCGGTAATATGTTTATTGTTTGTGATGTGTGTCTATGTATGTATTAACACGATGTACTGAACGGGGTGAGAATAGCTTGAGCTACCTCATCCCTTTGTGTGGATTTTACCTCAATAAACTTATTTCAATTTCAATTTTCGAATCCTTCAAACATCATTGGCTTTACACATTCTGCGCCATTATCTAAAATGTTCACCCAGCAGTAATTGGGTACCTTAACAGAGTGGCACATGCAGGGTTCCAGTGAAATCTAGTGAGCAAGGTTTACCATGATATATAGGAAGGTAAACTTCTCTGGAGTCGTCTACTCTTGTACCCACTTGGGTATAAAAAAGGGGAGATGGGGAGTGGCCATCGAGGATGACTGCTAATATTTCAAAAGAACATAAGAACAAAGGTAACTGCAGAAGGCCTATTGGCCCATACGAGGCAGCTCCTATCTATAACCACCCAATCCCACTCATATACATGTCCAACCCGCGCTTGAAACAATCGAGGGACCCCACCTCCATCACGTTACGCGGCAATTGGTTCCACAAATCAACAACCCTGTTCAGTAAACACCTACACGTGATTGTCTATGGCGCCATTGTCAAAGTAAAATATAAATTGGTATTGAAGGCTTCACTAGGGCATGCTCACGTAAATAACAGTCTACGGGACAAACAAAAGGAGTATTTGTTATCGTTATGTACGATCATGCCTTCTGAGATAGCAGAGATGACAAGAGACTGGTGGCGGTACGAGACCTTGCATGCTAAGTTATGCCTTGGTTGCACTAAGCACAATAATGCATCCTTAAGTGGTGCTGTGTTAGAGAGAGGGAAGGGAGCTGGGGGAGAGAGGGAGGTGGAGGAGAGAGAGAGGGGGTGAAGGAGAGAGAGGGGGTGGAGGAGAGAGAGGTGGAGAGGAAAGAGCAGTCAACTGTGATACGATATATTGCATAATTCAGGCCTTGAGTGCAATGATGGAAGGTGTAAATAAAAGTTATTGCAGTTTATGTCTTCAGGACTACAAAAGCACGAGCAGTGTGAAGTCTGATGTATCCACCAACTCTACCCATTCATCTACTAGTCACAACCCTTAGTTCAAACAGCCATCAGCTAAGGCGTTAAACTCCTGCCCAAAAGAAAATAACGACCAGACTAATATATAATAATTATGCCTATGTGTTCCATTTCTAAATCGTAACTAGGATCTACAGCAGCAGAAATACAAGTTTATCAACATGTCTCTACGTAATTAACTGCCTCCCTGAAACCAAACATCTTGGTAACTGGAGGCCCTGGTCGACGACCGGGCCACGGGGACGCTAAGCCCCGGAAGCACCTCAAGGTAACCAAGTATTCATGCACGAGAGGACTAGGTACTGTGTGGCACTTGGTACTCGCAGCACTAATCTAGTGACCATACCTTTTTCCAGCGACAACTCCCGCTGGTGACAGGTTCTTGCTCTTCATTGGCGCTCTTCTTGTAAGTATGACACCGGTGTCAGTCTTCCCGTCTGAGATGGCCTGCTTCCCTCCGCTGTTCCCACCACCACCTCCTCCAGACGCCGATAAGTCAGTCATGCTGCACCAATAATACAGGCAATGAGTCACAATAACGTGGCTGAAGTGTGTTGACCAGACCACACACTAGAAGGTGAAGGGATGACGACGTTTCGGTCCGTCCTGGACCATTCTCAAGTCGATTGTCGACTTGACTTGACCACAATTGACTTGAGAATGATCCAGGACGGACCGAAACGTCGTCGTCCCTTCACCTTCTAGTGTGTGGTCTGGTCAACGCCAATAATACATTTACCACATAGAAATTAAGACAATTACGGTCCGTCATACATATATATAATCAGGAGCTGCGTCGTATGGGCTAATAGGCCTTCTGCAGTTACCTTCATTCTTATGTTCTTATGCCTTGAATCCTAATCAAGTCGTGACATTTACTATACGAGCATTCAAAAACATTTCCATGGTGCTACAAATATTTTCATATATAACTACAAATATTTTCATATATAACCCATCATAATAACAGAACAAAACAGATTTATTCGGTAATCCCAGGATCACGCTGCCAGAGGTCAGCTAATTCACATACTTCCCGACTAGATGCCAGCAACTAATCCAGAGATTCGGATAAATGAGATTATACTTGCAGTTGGGAAGCAAACTACTGTATCGTATCACCTTTTGCCGATTCTCCTCTTCTCGAGCTCCTTGTTAATAGAGTCCGGGAGACGGTTTGAACGCTGTGAAGACTGCGACGTACTCTCCCGCCCTCTGCTGCTTGGCGCTGAACCGCTCTCCTGATCAACATCAATTTTGTTCAATCATGCATCAACATTTCAAAGAATTCTGTCTACTGTAATTCATTAACTCATTAACTGTCTACTGTAATTCATTAAATGCATCATCATTTCCCTATGTATTAGTATGCGGAAAAACCACATGTGGAAAACAGAGAATGCTAAGCGCGTTTTCGGCTTAACTCGCCTTCATCAGAGCAAAGTAGAATTAGTATTATATATGCCTCTGAGGAGTGAGGCGCTGCCTTACCTTAGCACTGGTGTCGTTCAGAGGATTGATCCACACGTCTGACGAAGACGACGAGGGTAAGGAACGAGATCTGAAGGAAGCTGTCTTGGAGGACTTTGTACTGCCCCGGCTGAAGGGCTGCGTAGTCCCCGCCAGGTCCTCCTCACCAGGGGGTGGCTGCCCCCCTCCACTGAAAACACAATGTCATATTTACACACTTTACTCATGTAAATAAAAATAATAATAATATTAATAATAATAATAATAATATACAAGGACTTGTGTGATATGGTACACCAATATACAAGGACTTGTACACCAACGGTACACTAATATACAAGGACTTGGGTGATACGGTACACCAATACACAAGGACTTCTATGATACGGTACACCAATATACAAGGACTTGTGAAATACGGTACACCAATATACAAGGACTTGAGTAATACGGTACACCAATATACAAGGACTTCTATGATACGGTACACCAATATACAAGGACTTGGTTGATACGGTACACCAATATACAAGGACTTGGTTGATACGGTACACCAATATACAAGGACTTGGTTGATACGGTACACCGATATACAAGGACTTGTGAAATACGGTACACCAATATACAAGGACTTGAGTAATACGGTACACCAATATACAAGGACTTGTGAAATACGGTACACCAATATACAAGGACTTGAGTAATACGGTACACCAATATACAAGGACTTGAGTAATACGGTACACCAATATACGCGCAAAATAGAGACGATTTGGGATAGAATCCTTGATTTCACCTTTTGTTACATTTAATAACTACAAAACCGGTGACCACACTCCCAGTAACTACATGTGACTACATTCCCGGTACCTACAGGTGACCACACACTCTAGGATCCAGATTCACAAAGCAGTTACGCAAGCACTTACGAACGTGTACATCTTTCCTCAATTTTTGACGGCTTTGATTACATTTATTAAACAGTTTACAAGCATGAAAACTTGCCAATCAACTGTTGTTATTGTTATAAACACCATCCTGGTGTTTCGGAGCTCATTAACTGTTTAATAATTGTAAACAAAGCCGCCAAAGATTGAGAAAAGATGGACAGGTTCGTAAGTGCTTGCGTAACTGCTTCGTGAATCTGGCCCCAGGTTTTTACACAGGTAAGTTATCACACCTGTCTGCCGTAAACAAGTCTTCCCTGTCCTCATTAGGCTCAGAACTCGGGCCACTGGAATGAAAATATATTATTGTTTACATAGAGTTGTGTTTAAACTCTTGAAACATCACCTTTGCAATTCTAATTCATTTGTTTACTTTTAATGTCAAACATCTACATGCTCTCGATCTACGTAAATTATTATTTTGCATATTTTGTAATTGGAAAATTGTGTAAATTTTAGTTATTGTTTTAGTGACATCTGATTGTAGTGATGTCAGTGATGTCCATTTTCACATTCCTTGTGACCTCAAACGTCAATCTGCCACTGAGGAGTTCCTCAGGGCTCAATTATATGACCTATTTATTAATTGTAATTATTAAAGATATCATTGGTTGATAAGTTAGAATAAACAGCATAACTTCACAAGAAAGATTATTGTAATATTAATATTGGTTGGATGTAATCGGTTTGTGGTTTATGCAAGTTATATATATAATATATATAATACATAATAACGTAGTCCTAGCCAACATACAGCCAGTCCCTGTGGGGGTAGTGGTTCGACACTCGCCTGGCGTTTCGCCAGCGAGTATCCAGGGTTCGTATCCTTACCAGGGAGCATTTACTAGGCACAAATCCATAACTGTAGCCTCTGTTTACCCAACAGTAAAATGGGTACCTGGTTGTTAAAAGATTTGGAGGGTCGTATTCCAGGGGTATATTAAGGATTAAGGACCTGCCCAAAATGCTATGCTCTCCATAAACAGTTTACAAGCATGAAAACTTGCCAATCAACTGTTGTTAAAGTTATAAACAGCCTCCTGGTGCTTCGGAGCTCATTAACTGTTTAATAATTGTAAACAAAGCCGTCAAAGATTGAGAAAAGATGGACAGGTTCGTAAGTGCTTGCGTAACCGCTTATGCGTGCTAGTGGCTGTACAAGAATGTAACAACTCTTGTATATATAAACTAAAAATAAATTAGGATAACGTTGCTATAGGCCTACCTGTTAACGACCTCCAACTGCCGAAGAAGTCGTTCATTCTCCTTACACACAAGTTCTTGATCCCTCACCAGCGATGTTGCTATTTCCTGTACGATAAAAAGTATTACACAATTATCAAAAGAAACATAACTAACCATTATTTATAATACGTACAAAGAAAACGAGAAAGAAAACGTATATTTGACCTTTCCAATTATCTCAATGGGAAATATTCTCACCAATTTAACACACACACATTACGTGGCAGCCAATGACTTTAACCCAATATGGCAACCATGGAATTAACCAATATGGCAACTAGTAATCTAAAAAACATGATAATCAGTAGTAGTGGGCAGCCATCAGTCTCTGGAGACTATAGAGTTGTCGGTCTGGTGTAGCCTCTCCAAGGCGCAAAGCCAGGGTAGGTTGATACTTGAGAAGCTGTCACCCATGCAGCAGGTGACCTAACAATTACGACAATCGGCGTAACCTAGCCAGAGACCAAACGTACACCCACATACACACCTGCAGCTCCTTGTTTTCCATTCTGACGTTCTCGTGCTCGGCCATGTAGTGCTGGACAAGTCTGATCAGTTCTCTATTGTCCAGGTTCTCTAGCTTCTCGTTATCTATTCTGAAGGACCCTTGTCGAGACATTGGTTGTGTCACTGTGGAGGTATACACACATGTGGTTAGTCTACATGAGCTTATGAACTACCGAGAGGGAGTTTACCATATAAACTGCTACCTATATAGTGGGAGTTTACCATATAAACTACTAGTGGGAGTTTACCATATAAACCTAGTGGAAGTTTATTTGGGTGGAAAAATGTCATTCCATAAAAAAAGGCTCACAAATCAAGACAGCTCACTAATAACAAAAAAAATACCACAATGGTGGTACTGAAAACTGTTCACTCGAGTTATAACATTGGTCTACTGGTAGAAATTCACAAAATAGAGGAAGGATCTTGTAGGTTAACACCCAACATGACTTCACACAACACACAGGGATCACACTAACGTGATGCATCAAATGCAGTCTCCGTGGGGTAGTGGTAAGACACTCGCCTGGCGTTCCGCGAGCGCTATGTCATGGGTTCGTATCCTGGCCGGGGAGGATTTACTGGGCGCAATTCCTTAACTGTAGCCTCTGTTTAACGCAACAGTAAAATGTGTACTTGGATGAAAAAACGATTCTTCGCGGCGGGGGATCGTATTCCAGGGACCATAGGATTAAGGACTTGCCCGAAACGCTACGCGTACTAGTGGCTCTACAAGAATGTAACAACTCTTGTATATATCTCAAAAAAAAAAGTGAACAAATCCACAAGGGCCGTGACGAGGATTCGAACCTGCGTCCGGGAGCATCCCAGACACTGCCTTAATCAACTGAGCTACGACATGGTAAAAAGAGTTACCATGTCGTAGCTCAGTCGATTAAGGCAGTGTCTGGGATGCTCCCGGACGCAGGTTCGAATCCTCGTCACGGCCCTTGTGGATTTGTTCACTTCAGACAATGTGTACATGTCATGTAAAGCTCTGTAATTACGTCATACACTCAGGAATATTGGAAAGATATTCTTGTGCTGTAGCCAGATTTTTGCCAGTGGAGGCTAATAGATCTACTTCACATTTTATGTTCTCTCCTAATTCCATGTATGACAAACCTTCCTGTGAGATGGGGATTTTAGATTAACTTATAGCTAGTTTTTTTATGCAGGCGATGAGTCACAATAACGTGGCTGAAGTATGTTGACCAGACCACACACTAGAAGTTGAAGGGACGACGACATTTCGGTCCGTCCTGGACCATTCTCAAGTCGATTGTGAGACTTGACACAATCGACTTGAGAATGGTCCAGGACGGACCGAAACGTCGTCGTCCCTTCAACTTCTAGTGTCTAGTTTTTTTTACCTACACTGTAATCTTTCATAAAGAATAGGGTAGCAGCACATTGCTGTGTATACTTAAGCTTGTTGATAACAAAATATTAACAGTTTAGAACTGTCTATCAAGGATTTCCCTTCTTTAAATTAAACATAACACAGCAACAACATATTAATTGTCCTAGTAGAGTCAAAATCCTGTAATAAATGATACCAAACTCATTTCTGGTTATATTATACCTCAAGCCAATATGCAACTGAAAGTTGTATATTGGCTTGGAACCATTCAAGCTTGTTCGCATTTGTGTTGCTCACGTGGCCCCACAAAGTGAGGCGATTCGATGAAATAACTATGCCCAGGCTTACCACCAAGTGCCGTCGGGATGTTGGGGATATGGCCCTATGACAGAATCATAGGGGATATGGCCCTATAACAGAATCATAGGGCCGCAATCAGTGACCTAACTGATTTACCTCAGGGTAAATCAGGTCAATCAGAACTTTGTCGAACTGTCTTATTTAAGATTTGACCACACCCGTCCCAACTCATCCTCAAATAAACAATAGTACTTACAGTAACTATTTGATCAAACGTACACAAATGTCCCGTTGAAGCTAAAACGTTCTCGTTTTCTATTATTGAATTACCCCCAAATGTTATACTAAAAATATGGGAAACTAAAGAACCTTTACCTAACCTGTCCAATGTGTAAATATGCAATCCCAGACTTAATACAGGTTGATGGGTAATATGGTATTATATACGTGTTCTATACTAGGTTAAGGGGTGTTTATGATTGGTTTTGGCTTTCTAGTCTTTTGTTTGGCGATTTGTAGTGTTTACTTTCCGTGTTTACAGCCAAACTTGAAGAGAGTGGTGTCAGTAATACCTGCATCAGAGACGGGTCCGGGAATGTTGGCACCAGTGGTGGACAGGGAAGGTAAGGCTCCTCCGCCTCTCACTCCAGCATGGTCACCCTCCCGGGGAAGACCTGTATAAATATTATTATTAATTGTCACCGTCATAAGAACAAATCCACAAGGGCCATAACGAGGATTCGAACCTGCGTCCGGGAGCATCCCAGACACTGTCATAATATTAACGTCTCCCAAGATTACAGGATGCCTGCTATTGATGTTAATGCTTACTGTATGATCAGGCATTCTTATTCTGTTTTTGGAATATAAGTAGAGATGAATCATTTACGAAGTTCATATATCTATATATATAGATGTAAAGACCAGTTGGAGGAAATGAAAGAGTACATTGAGATTATTTGACGAATCTCCAATATCTTTTGTTATTCTGGCAGTTTAATCCCTTGATGAAGGCCTAATGTTTAATTTTCTGAAGACATTCCAAATTACTTGAGTATTTAAGATGTAAGAGAAGCACCTCAGACATCTGAGGTGCTTCTAAATAAAATAAAGATAAATCTGTCAGGTGTTGATTTTGCTGCCATTTAAGAGCCATAACCTACACTGATAAACACTAATGTGTGGAAACGCTATAGATTTAGTTGTCTGAAATGGAACTCACTCTAATGCACTGTATTTATATACAATATGTTCTACCTATATACAATAATGTATTGATACAAGTATTTCCTTTCACGACAGGTAAATATTGTTAATATATCAGTATCTTTGTTATTCACCTGTGCTTCCTACATTTAAAATTACCAGACAGGAGAATAAGGTTAAAGGCACCAGTCTCTTCGGAGGCGTGGGGTTCGAATCCCACCGCTGCCACCACTGTAATTAAGACCTGTATCCCTTAGCTTAACACTCTTGACATTCCACTTGACAATATATGACACACCACTCGACACACTCAGCAATAGTGAATATGATTTTGTTTTCTTTACTAAATAATATACGATATAAAGGTCATATATACATCAATTTACAAGGGAAATACTACATTACATATAGTTGATATAATCCCCATTAAACACACGAATTCAAGACAGGTGGATTATGGCATCTCCTCCTCTCTCCCCTGCAAGAAACCTCACTTACCATTCTCGCCAAGGTCGATGAGCATCTTAAGGTGGGCGTTCTCCTCCCGCAGCAGACTCACTTCCCTCTGCAAACTCATGATCACCTTCTCCTTGGGGTCCTGGAGGTCACATGTAAACAAAGACACAAGTGTTACATTTTGTATA
Organism: Procambarus clarkii; assembly: GCF_040958095.1. Taxonomy (NCBI): domain Eukaryota; kingdom Metazoa; phylum Arthropoda; class Malacostraca; order Decapoda; family Cambaridae; genus Procambarus; species Procambarus clarkii. Next base: position 20,270,638 of record NC_091234.1, on the reverse strand, counting down.
ATAAACGTATCTAAGCACACAGATAAAGGACAATCTGACAGAGATAAAGACAAAAACTTTGGTCTCCACACATCCACGAAGCTAAAATTTAGTACTAAAAATATATATACACCAGAAGGAATCTTATGAAAACACACCAATTAAGCAGGCGATGAGTCACAATAACGTGGCTAAAGTATGTTGACCAGACCACACACTAGAAGGTGAAGGGACGACGACGTTTCGGTCAGTCCTGGACCATTCTCAAGTCGATTGTGAGAATGGTCCAGGACGGACCGAAACGTCGTCGTCCCTTCACCTTGTAGTGTGTGGTCTGGTCAACACCAATTAACACTGCCTATGAATACGATCTATATATATCATTTAATGTTTCTTGGCAACCGTATCGATACAAAAATTCCTCAAGCCTCTTTATACTTTCTCAACAAAGGTGTCTACCACGAGCATTATCTATCAGGCAGAAAAATTGTCACTAATTATTCTCAACCACCAAATTACTAAACCTAACAATCTTTTCCATAGTTGAGTTATATGCATAGTCAAGTCCCTAATGTGGTACTACCTTCGCTACACGTGTAGCGAGAAGGCTACATAATGTAGTTATGTAGCAAATTACACTAGCAAGAAACAAAGACACATTTCAAATTCATGATCACCTATATGAGGTCGTGGATGCCACTAGGAAGGGCATGTGTGTACTGACCACGAATGTCGTGAAGAGCATGTGTATACTGACCACGAATGTGGTGATGGTCCTATGTATACTGACCACGAATGTGGTGATGGTCCTATGTATACTGACCACGAATGTCGTGAGGAGCATGTGTATACTGACCACGAATGTGGTGATGGTCCTATGTATACTGACCACGAATGTCGTGAGGAGCATGTGTATACTGACCACGAATGTGGTGATGGTCCTATGTATACTGACCACGAATGTCGTGATGGTCCTATGTATACTGACCACGAATGTGGTGATGGTCCTATGTGTACTGACCACGAATGTCGTGAGGATCATGTGTATACTGACCACGAATGTGGTGATGGTCCTATGTGTATTGACCATGAATGTGGTGATGGTCCTATGTGTACTGACCACGAATGTGGTGATAGTCCTGTGTGTACTGATCACGACTATGATGACCTTGTGTGTACTAACCATGACTATGATGGGCTTGGTCCGTATACGCTTGGCTCTGGAGGCATAACGAAGTGTATTAAGCGTTTCGCTAATGTTGGACTTGGCTGGAGACACACACGCTATCTGCAAGAACACAACGAAACTTAATGCATGCAATCCTGAGTACATTGTAGTGTAACAATACTAGTAAATTATTACATAAGTAATCAGTGTTATGTAAGATACAATGTCATTACAGCCTCAAGGAAATTTGTCTTTGATTTACCATGAGTGTGACACCATTCCCTGCTAGGCTATCAGCGAGCAGCTTCGTCAGTTTAGAGTCTCGGTAAGGAATATGACTGTCACGCTTGCGGGAGTCCGAAAGTGCTGCTATGCAGGTTCCTGAAAGTGAAGGAATAGCCATGTGAACATGTTCTCTCTCTCTGCTCACATGCTATAATAGATTGCTGGGAAGACGGGACACCACGAGCGTAGCTCTCATCCTGTAACTACACTTTAGGTAATTATACATGCCTGTAATTTCCATACCTATACCAAAACATAGGCCTACCAACTACTACTGAATGTGCTACATGCTAAAGGATAAATGATTTTGTTTTCTGAAAGTTAATAGGCTATTATACATGCCATTTACAGATTAACTGTCTCTCTAGATTCCCACCAGCCCTGCAAAGCTTATATTTGGAGCAATAATTGCAAGGTTATAATGATATCTAGACGACATATTTGTGTTCTACTGTACGTTGGAGAAGGCTTTTAAGAGATGCGCTTAAAACGAATGAAACCCCTTCAAAACATATTTTAACGTTATCTCTTCTGTGTCAGCCCGTCCTCAGAAACAATGGCTCAATGGTCCTTAATCCAGTCACAAAATCACCCCTAATTACGCAACATGTTTTCTCATATAATACACCGTATTTTGACGTTATAAATCGCCAGGGAATTAAAGATGGAGGTATTGTACAGTACTATGAAAAGTGGCGCCTAAAAGTGACGATGCTATGCAGTAGTTAAGTGTTTCAGGATTATTTTTGTTGGAATACTTACCGGTTCACTTATCATTTTCTCCATATTATATATAAAGTGTGTGTGTAATTACCTAAGTTTAATTACCTAAGTGTAGTTACAGGATGAGAGCTACGCTCGTGGTGTCCCGTCTTCCCAGCACTCTTTGTCATATAACGCTTTGAAATTACTGAAGGTTTTGGCCTCCGCCGCTTTGTGTGTGTGTGTGTGTGTGTGTGTGTGTGTGTGTGTGTGTGTGTGTGTGTGTGTGTGTGTGTGTGTGTGTGTACAAATTTATGTATTTGTGCATGTGCTTTTATATGCATATTTGTGTGAATATATATGCATGTGTATGTGTTTACCTTTACATTATACCTTTGAACTAAAATATGAAAATAGAGAGATATTTGTGAGAGAAGTACAGTGAGCAAGAGCCGTACACAGCACACGAAGGAATCATTCCCACTTATGGTCAGCCGATTAGCGTGACCAACAACATTTTGAAACCTGACATAGTTACCAAAGCCGTGGCGAACTATAACCACAATCGAAATGCTTATTCAATATAAGAGAAACTTCCAGTATTAACAGCACGAACATTAGCTGTGAGATTATTCGACTAAACAATCAATAAATTGTATGTTGGCCAGTTACCTAGCAACCATTGTTTCTCCCCTTTCATCATAACTTTTCTACACCAACAGACAAGATTCTTCAAATGTAATTTTGTATATTTCCCCTTAAAAACACTACTTTTATGTGTCTTGTTTTATGTTTGTGGACAATGCCGGACCTGTTCTCCTGCTTCTAGCCTCACGCATTGGTTCTCTATTTTCTTTTTCGTTTGAAAAATTGCGCGAGGCTATGGCGGTCAGCAATACACTAATATTATGAAAATATGGTCAACTCTAATATCACTCTACATAAATTACCTACCAAATAACACTTGAAATGTTTATATTCACACAGAAATCACAATAGCGTGATGTATCAAATGAACAACTCCACAAAGGCCGTGATGAAGATTCGAACCTACGTCCGAGAGGATTCTACACTAATTCAATAAGTGAATATTATTATGCTGCTAATGTCGTGGCTGAGGTCGATAGGTGGATGGTGAGGGCTTAATTAATAAAGTGGGTCCCTTAATAATTAATTAAGTGCTCGTGAAGAACAACCACTTAATAGATTTATGATTTTGTAGCAACAATTTAGTACAAAAACGTAATATAAGAACTATGTTAAACCTAACCTTAACTAGGCCATGTATATCAATGTTATACCACAGGTTATACATCTTGCGTGGGCCGGAATAAGTCACATTGTATAACGTGTCAACACTGACATACAATATATACAGTGCTGAATACAGTCTAACAAGTCATCATGCCATAATAACCACCTCGTGTGACCTTGAATGATAGCAGCTCGATATCGCTATATCCCGGCTGCATCTAGCCTGTGTGTGTGTAGATTTGCACCAACTAAACATTTTTGGTATACGTGTATTTAGTATATTGTTATGCCTCTTCTTCGTGTATTTAACCGATAATGTATATTTGTGAACCTAGTCTTGCCTTTAGCATTTTCCCAGATATTGTCTTTGTTCAAATGCCTTTAGCATTTTCCCAGATATTGTCTTTGTTCAAATGCCTTTAGCATTTTCCCAGATATTGTCTTTGTTCAAATGCCTTTAGCATTTTCCCAGATATTGTCTTTGTTCACATTATTTTAGTTATATCATCATGGTAGACACCTCTTCCCGCCCTCCTTATAAAGAAGATTTTTTTCCTTTTTATGCTTCTTACGTTAATTTCCAAAATAGATTACTGGCGCCACAGGTTAGGCTACCGCTTAGCCTTGGCCGGTGGTGGTCAAAACATGTCTGCTGATATATTTATTGGCAGCCGTCTGCCAAGATAACAGGTGGGAGTGTGGGGGGACCTGTCAACTCCCCTTCACATAGGATAACAAGTGTTTACAGTATCTAGCTCCATTATGAAACCCTCATAATTACTTGTTTTAGCAGTTCATTATCGCTCAAATATCTATATTTTTTACACACCTGGTAATCAATTTGCATTTTGTACAAACACATAGCTATAAATATATTAAGAGTTTGTTTCTGTATTCAAGGTTGCAGGCCTAGATGCTTCGGGGGTTATCCTCGCCCAACTTTTAATGATGACACGAGGATGGTGTGGGACTGTCAAAGTCATGATTGTCATGACTGTATGACTGTCATATTAGACTAGATGCAGTCAGCCATATTGCCCTTATTTAAGAAATATTGACCCCTTCGGATTTCGATATAGTCTAAAATCGAGGACATTTCCCCCATAGAGTTTTGAGAAGTTATTAATCTTATTATAATATTACAATTAATTTCGCAGTATAAATATTTTGTAAAAAGTGGTAAATTATCTAAGATTAAAACAAAGATATCCCCTTATTGCTTCTAGGAACTTGTATGTATTGGTCATTAGACCTTCTTAAGTTTCCTGTTGGTCTTATGTTCATGAACCATTTAGTGCATATAAATCGACTTGAGAATGGTCCAGGACGGACCGAAACGTCGTCGTCCCTTCACCTTTTAGTGTGTGGTCTGGTCAACATACTTTAGCCACGTTATTGTGACTCCTCGCCTGCAGACTTACCCAGTACCATGAGGGACTTGTTGATGTTGTTCGCCTCCTCGAGTGTCTTGCCCTCAGAGTTGGTCTTCTTGGTCATCTCAGAGCCGGCCAAATCCACGAAGTTGATTTTGCCGTTCCTGGTGACGTATACCCCATCGTCGGCCTGCGCCAAAGAACACACATTAACACGCACATAACTCAGAATGACGTGATACATCAAATGAACAAATCCAGCGCATAGGTATTTTCAAGAGGAAACTAGATTTATTCCTGCAAGGAGTGCCGGACCAACCGGGCTGTGGTGGGTATGTGGGCCTGCGGGCCGCTCCAAGTAACAGCCTATTGGACCAAATTCACGCAAGTCAAGCCTGGCCTCGGGTCAGGCTTGGGCAGTAGAAGAACTCCCAGAACCCAATCAACCAGGTATATGTGGACCTGCGGGCCGATCCAAGCAACAGCCTGGTGGACCAAACTCTCACAAGTCAAGCCTGGCCTCGGGTCGGGCTTGGGGAGTAGAACAACTCCCAGAACCCCATCAACCAGGTATCAACCAGGTATCAACCAGGTAACCCTCAGCAAGGCCCTTGTGGATTTGTTCAAGCATTAATAATCCAATTATAAAATGCAAAATCACGGCCACATAGTACAAGAAAGTCATAAAATATATCCCACTTTGCAGATGATGAGTCACAATAACGTGGCTGAAATATGTTGACCAAACCACACACTAGAAAGTTAAGGGACGACGACGACGTTTCGGTCCGTCCTGGATCATTCTCAAGTCGACTGGAGAATGATCCAGGACGGACCGAAACGTCGTCGTCCCTTCACCTTCTAGTGTATGGTCTGGTCAACAAATCCTACTTTGCTTTAGTTCAAGTGTTCTATCACCATTCAAATTTATATTTCTTGATGAAGTGTAATTAGGGCAAAGACTGACCTTCTGTTCCGAGGTGATGTTGACGGAGAGAATTGTATGACTGCGGGAGGAGTACTCGTTCATATTGTGAGACGCCACTGCCCGGTTCCTCAGACCTGAAGAAACAAATCTTATTAATCTCACTCATCCCGATTATCTTCTTCAGTCTCCCATTCTATATATTGAATACTCTAGGAGCACAAACGATGTAAATCAATGATTAAGAAGGAACTCTCATTTCTAACTTGCAACTGTTTTCTCTTAGGTGTGTGAATCTGTCTGTGAATCTGTCTCCTTAACACTTAAATCGTGTCTTTTCTACCTTTATTCATCCCTTAAATCCTTCTATGTACATGTCCTATTACTACTGTTTCTATGCAGGCGAGGAGTCACAATAACGTGGCTGAAGTATGTTGACCAGATCACACACTAGAATATGAAGGGACGACGACGACGTTTCGGTCCGTCCTGGATCATTCTCCAGTCGACTTGAGAATGGTCCAGGACGGACCGAAACAACGTCGTCCCTTCACCTTCTAGTGTGTGATCTGGTCAACATACTGTTCCTGCCCTTCCTCACCATACGCTTCTTACAGTCTTTCTTCACCATAAATGAAGCTTCCTTAGATGCTTGTACATCCTTCCTTCAAGAATGAAGCTCCTTCCTTCACCTTGCCTCACACCTTTCCCAAACTTCCCCCTGCTCATCAGCAGCTAACCTTCCTCGAGGACCGCCAGCAGGTCATCCAGCTCAGCGCACTCGATCTCGAAGAGGTTCTCGACGAAGAAGCCGCGTTTCTTCTTGCTCCAACGCACCTGCAGCGGCTTGTTGTTGGTGCCCATGTTGAGGAGGTCGATCACCTGGTGGAGGAGAGCACGTTGGGCATTAGTCTCCGTCGCTAGCCGTGGCGGGGTGCGGCCAAAGGGAACACAGAGGGTTACGCAGGCAGTTCGAAATGTAAATCTTCAAATACTAAAGGCTCAAGTTATGATAGTGTTTCCTAACCTAATATATGTTAGCTGGTTTGGGTTATATTAGATTGGTTATATAGGCTTTAAGGTCGTTAAACCATCGTGAAGGAATTAACCATGGCTCCTCAAGGAAGATGCAAACCATTACAATTTAATAACTCCAAGACACTAGAGGCTAAAACCAATAATGCCTTTCACGTGAACCGAGGACAGACTGACAGACATGAACGCCATCTTCTTGAGGTTATCTTGAGATGATTTCGGGGCTTTTTTAGTGTCCCCGCGGCCCGGTCCTCGACCAGGCCTCCACCCCCAGGAAGCAGCCCGTGAGAACTGACTAACACCCAGGTACCTATTTTACTGCTAGGTAACAGGGGCATAGGGTGAAAAACTCTGCCCATTGTTTCTCGCCGGTGCCTGGGATCGAACCCAGGACCACAGAATCACAAGTCTCGCGTGCTGTCCGCTCGGCCGACCGGCCATCGCTACAACTCTGGAATTCTGGTACTGCTGGATGAGGCGATGGTTCCATGCTGGTTCTGCGTATCCTGATACTACAGACAATTCACATACAGTAGTAATATATTATTAAAAATGTTCCCTCTCTCAGATACCCTCTCCTCTCTCTGAATTTAACAGGTGCCTTCCCCTCAGCCTGAACTCTACCACTAGTATCCTCTTTTCTCCTATTATTCTCATTAACTTGCATTTGCTGGGATTGAATTCCAGTAGCCACTTGTGTAATTATGTAGCTTCTACAAACACTATTGTAGAATTTTGCAGTCTTCCTGTCCTCGACATTCTCGCCAGCTCAGTCTCGCCTTTAAATATCGACGTGTACAAGTCCTGCCTCCTTCAGCAGTTTGAGTAGAATTTGTGTACATCCAACATTACCCTCGCTAGTTCACTACACAACTGACACGTGCTCTCGACGCTCGCACGCACGCACGCACACGCACGCACGCACGCACGCGCACGCGCGCACACACACACAATGTAATGTACAGAGATATTAGAAAGAACTTTTTTAGTGTCAGAGTGGTTGACAAATGGAATGCATTAGGAAGTGATGTGGTGGAGGCTGACTCCATACACAGTTTCAAGTGTAGATGTGATAGAGCCCAATAGGCTCAGGAATCTGTACACCTGTTGATTAACGGTTGAGAGGCGGAACCAAAGAGCCAGAGCTCAACCCCCGCAAACACAACTAGGCGAGTACAACTAGGTGAGTACACACACACACACACACACACCTTATAACCAAGACCCAACCACATCAAACAAATGCTCAACCCTGCACTGGGGAGACATTACACAGGGCCTCCTGGTGGTCAACCACCACCATACTAACTCACCACCCTGTCATAATCTCCACCCAGCCACAGGGGCCAGAGTGTGACGTCTTCCGACTTCCTCTACAACTCCCGCTGAACCACAAGCTGGAATTTGCAGATCGATGAGCGGGTTCGCGGTCAGCACAGCCGGCCAAGGCGTCGTCGACACGCTGGCGTTATAATTAATCGACGTGATGTATCACCTGCTCCAACAAGTCGTGCAAGTCAACATGACTTGCCTCTAGAGACGTTGCTAGCTACGGAGTCTCGCTGAAGGAAGGAAAACCTCTCAGCCTGCTAACAGGAGTCACAAGGCGTCTACTCCTGCACCCACATACCACTTACGGGCTATTCATGCCCGTACCACCTCTTGGGTGGCTTAATTTTTATGAATCATCAATCAATGTACGACGGGAGACATCTCCCGTCACACAGGGTGCAGTCGCACCTCCACAGATCTCCAGTATCAGCTCTTGATACTGGTAATGGCTCAAAAGGGCCGCCACTTACGGGCTATTCATGCCCGTGCCACCTCTTGGGTGGCTTAATCTTTATCAATCATCAATCAATGTACCCACACCTGTGAAGGACGCGAACCTGTGTGCCAAGACATTACCTTCTCGTTGTAGATCTCGAGGTAGGAGGCAGTGAGGGTGAACTCCTGATCGTCACGACTCTGCAGCTGGTTGAAGAGGTACACGAACGATCTGAAGATGAGGCCGTGGCTCTCTGAGAACATGTCGGGCCCTTTGTCGAACTGGGGAGGAGAAAGTGTACATAAGTATGGTGAGTGAAGGTGAGGCTCACACACGGGGGACGGTAATCACGATGAACTTGGTGTAGAGAGGGAGGGATTGGTTAGAGGTTATAGGGGGGGATTGGTTAGGGGTTATGGGGGGGGGGATTGGTTACTCAGGAGAGCTTAAAGAGGAGAGGGGGGGGGGGTTGTGATGGTGTACCAGTGATGATGGGAGTGACGCTGATGAGAGAGCCATGAGTGAATGAGTCGATGAGTTGACTTGGATGAGGAAGGACTCGCCTCCAGTAACAAATGCTGCTCTCTCTACCACCACAAAGTGGCTCTCAACACGCTCACGATATCAACACACTTCAGGGACACACTTTCACTAGGGGGGAAAGAGTTAAGACACTTTCACTGCTCCAGTAGGACTTTTAGACCCACGTGGCTTTCATACCGACTCCTCTACGCCTGCTATCGTTACGTGGACCGTCTAATTACCCTCCTCGCCCGACCATTAAGAGTCCTACTCCCCCTATGTACATAGCCAAGAAGGCCCCTAGTTTCGTCTAATAACAATTAGAGGGAGGCGAGATGCCGAAGATTTGAGTTTTGTAGATTTTAAGTTCGTTTGGTGAGAGTGAGTTCTGCAGCAAAGATGGCGGCCCGGCTCCAGGTGACGGCGGCAGAGAAATCCCGCCAAATGCGGTGACGCTGTCTCCTGGTTTTGGGGAATATGATTGGTCGGATGCGGGGATGTATCCAGTTTGACGAATCAGAGCGCGCCCCATGGCGTGACGTAGCCATGACGTCAGCGCTCGAGGTGATACTTAAAAATACTTAAAGCCCGATTTCAGAATGCTGAAAGTGGATTTCAAGAAGCTACACGAATAATCTAATAAATGGCTATTTGAATTCAACCCCAATAAGTGAAACATAAGGAGAAGTACACCAGGAAGGAGCCCAGAGGTTTCCAGAGTAGCTTTACACGTTCTATACGGCTAACGACATCGTGACATCACGGACGGAAACTTGAAGCTCAAATGAGATGTAGTGGACGAAACAAGGCAGTTCCCAACTATGCAGACAGTGATTGGAGAGGGGGGGGGGGGCGAATGTTAATCCCATTCACGGTTTTAAATTAGTTATGAAAAAATCTACGGACGGAAATTACAGCATCAGACGACTGATAGTTAACAAATAAGTAACTTGAGAAATACTCTAAACACAACCAGGTTACACACACACACACACACACACACTGATAAAGACAGGCTATTTAAGACAAGGGGCACACGCACTAGGGGACACAGGTGGAAACTGAGTGCCCAAATGAGCCACAGAGATATTAGAAAGAACTTTTTTAGTGTCAGAGAGGTTGACAAATGGAATGCATTAGGAAGTGATGTGGTGGAGGCTGACTCCATACACAGTTTCAAGTGTAGATATGATAGAGCCCAATAGGCTCAGGAACCTGTACACCAGTTGATTGACGGTTGAGAGGCGGGACCAAAGAGCCAGAGCACAACCCCCGCAAACACAACTAGGTGAGTACACACACACACACACACACACACACACACCTCGACGCTGCCACCCCTACACACACGTATGATACATGTCCAAAGTCGTCTCGTGTGAAACTGAGTACATAAAAAAAACTTTACGATCTGTCAAGTTAATTCTCAACTTCAAAATTATTTACCACGATGTCCGTGGAGCATGCAAGACTAGCAACTCCTGGTGTACTGATGCAATAGTACACACACACACTTATGATAGGGTAAAAGAGTAGCAGTACACACGGGGTGTACTGTGTACAATACAACACAAGATGTACTCTACTGCTGTGTATATTCACTGATAGTGTAATTTTAGGTCTATGTTCACCGTGCTGGTTAATCAGAAAATGATTGTGGTGATTCAACCCGTTCTCGCACTTGCTTACAGTCAATATTGACTTAGTATGTCACATATGCACTTATTAAATAAGTCAATATTGACTGTAAGCAAGTGCATATGTGACATACTAAGTCAATATTGACTGTAAGCAAGTGCGAGAACGGGTTGGGTGATTCTATTTTCCCAATCAGTCGTCGTGTTTGGTCGAGTAGGAGTTTGGATGAGTAGGAAATCATTAGAAAGTTTAAATTTTCACATGATTGTGAAAAGAACAAAAAATGCTTAGATACAATAATGTGACTGAAAAGCAAATAATCGAACCAGCATTGAGAAATTTATTACAACGAGTAGACGAAGCATTAATATAGTAACAGAAGAAGCATTAAGATATGCAATATGGAACAAAAGAATCCATAAGATGCATGTTGCAGAGCTCACTGCAGCAGCATCTGCAACACAGATGAATCTAAGGTGTTGTTAAGCTTGAGCAACTAGTGCAACAAGCCCTTGAACCCTTGCAACCAGCCCTTGAACCCTTGCAACTAGTGCAACCAGCCCTTGAACCCTTGCAACTAGTGCAACCAGCCCTTGAACCCTTGCAACTAGTGCAACCAGCCCTTGAACCCTTGCAACTAGTGCAACCAGCCCTTGAACCCTTGCAACTAGTGCAACCAGCCCTTGAACCCTTGCAACTAGTGCAACCAGCCCTTGAACCCTTGCAACTAGTGCAACCAGCCCTTGAACCCTTGCAACTAGTGCAACCAGCCCTTGAACCCTTGCAACTAGTGCAACCAGCCCTTGAACCCTTGCAACCAGCCCTTGAACCCTTGCAACTAGTGCAACCAGCCCTTGAACCCTTGCAACCAGCCCTTAAACCCTTGCAACCAGCCCTTGAGCCCTTGCAACCAGCCCTTGAGCCCTTGCAACTAGTGCAACAAGCCCTTGAACCCTTGCAACCAGCCCTTAAACCCTTGCAACCAGCCCTTGAGCCCTTGCAACCAGCCCTTGAGCCCTTGCAACCAGCCCTTGAGCCCTTGCAACTAATGCAACCAGCCCTTGAACCCTTGCAACTAGCGCTAGCAAGGGCTAACATAAGCATCAGAAGAGTGGTGTGTGTGTGTGTGTGTGTGTGTGTGTGTGTGTGTGTGTGTGTGTGTACTCACCTATATGTACTCACCTATATGTGCTTGCAGGATCGAGCATTGACTCTTGGATCCCGCCTTTCGAGCATCGGTTGTTTACAGCAATGACTCCTGTCCCATTTCCCTATCATACCTGGTTTTAAAATTATGAATAGTATTTGCTTCCACAACCTGTTCCTGAAGTGCATTCCATTTCCCCACTACTCTCACGCTAAAAGAAAACTTCCTTACATCTCTGTGACTCATCTGAGTTTCAAGCTTCCATCCATGTCCTCTCGTTCTGTTACTATTCCGTGTGAACATTTCGTCTATGTCCACTCTGTCAATTCCTCTGAGTATCTTATACGTTCCTATCATGTCCCCCCTCTCCCTTCTTCTTTCTAGTGTCGTAAGGCACAGTTCCCTCAGGCGCTCTTCATACCCCATCCCTCGTAGCTCTGGGACGAGTCTCGTTGCAGAGCCTCGTTGTGTGACTCGTTGCGAGTCACACACACAGCTCGTTGTGTGTGTGTGTGTGTGTGCGTGTGTGTGTTAAGTTGATGCCACTGAGATGTGTATCAGAGCCAGGCTTCACCAGGTATTAACGAAACCTTTGCATCTTTGCCCCCATCTTAGTGTACATGTTTACACTAAAAAAGTTCTCTATAACAATAATAACCTCGAGATATCAGGTTTTCTAAGCCCGTAAATCGTTTAGTAAATGCAGTTTATGAACATATAGTTCAGTGATTTATTGAACAATCAACCATAGGTGATTGCAGGGCTTATAATATCTAATAATAATATATCTAATATCTACATATTCATACTACATATCTACAATAACATCTACATATCTAATAATAATATAATATCTAACCTACATATATACACAAAGACACACATATTTACGTCTGCTCCTACATAAACAGTGGTTGGTGTGTGGAGTGTTCATGTTGGGGCTATTCTCACTTGATAACAGAGATAACAGCAGCGTGCAGGGAGGTGTGGGCTGACCCGTTCCACATCTGTCACGGCTGACACATGTGTACAGGTGTTTAGTGGGGGGGGGGGAGGGAGAACCGGGGTCACCAGCACCTCTGACACATATTTTTTCTCTTTTTCACTCTTTTTATCTCTCTCTCTATCTCTCTATCTATCTCTCTCTCTCTCTCTCTCTCTCTCTCTCTCTCTCTCTCTCTCTCTCATATATACCTATCAGGCCTCTTAAAAAGTAATTTGATTAAAACTGAACTATCTGAACAAAGCCGTGAGTGGAGGAAAATGAGGGTGTGTGAAGAGGGGGGGGGGGGGGGGCAGAGTGAGTGCACGCATGTTGAATGTTGCACACGCACACTTTGCGTGTAGTGAAGTGGAGAGGGTCAATAGCACCACTCACCCAAGGGTGCTGACACAGGTGAGAGAGTGCACGCACCTGATGGGGGGGGGGGGAAAGGTGGCCACAGCTGTGGTAGGGGGTCCTTGTGTACTTTGTGTGTGTGTGTGTGTGTGTGTGTGTGTGTGTGTGTGTGTAATTACCTAAGTGTAATTACCTAAGTGTAGTTACAGGATGAGAGCTACGCTCGTGGTGTCCCGTCTTCCCAGCACTCTTTGTCATATAACGCTTTGAAACTACTGACGGTCTTGGCCTCCACCACCTTCTCACCTAACAAGGTAGGTGTGTGTGTGTGTGTGTGTGTGTGTGTGTGTGTGTGTGTGTGTGTGTGTGTGTGTGTGTGTGTGTGTGTGTGTGTGTGTGTGTGTGGGGGGGTGGGTGGCAGAGAGGGTGTGCGGGTGCGTGAGTCAGTTTGGGGTTGCGTGCGTACGTGCGTGTGATCCGATTGCGGTCGTGGTGATTCACACTATTTTATAAGTTCTGGGGGCCAGATTCACGAAGCAGTTACGCAAGCACTTACGAACCTGTACATCTTTCCTCGATCTTTAACGGCTTTGTTTACAATTATTAAACAGTTAATGAGCTCGGAAGCACCAGGAGGCTGTTTATAACAATAACAACAGTTGATTGGCAAGTTTTCATGCTTGTAAACTGTTTAATAAATGTAACCAAAGCCGTCAAAGATTGAGGAAAGATGTACACGTTCGTAAGTGCTTGCGTAACTGCTTCGTGAATATCACCCCTGATCCCCAAAGGGACAAGATACGCAGCCCCCAAAACCCCCCCATTTATGAACGAACGCTATTTACGCATGACTGATAACGTGCGAATATTTTTCGAACAGTGCTTAGTTCACAATCTCTGTTCGAATCGCAAATATGAAAATGCATCACCTACGTACGATTATTACAAATAATTGTAATTTCAAATACTTAACCTATATATGCTAATATATAATATTTACTTACATTTGAAAAAAAAATCCTATTTTGAAGGATATGGAATACCGTATGGACCCACAGCGAAACTACGACGTTGGTACAACGTTCGAACAAGTTTTAACACCTAACCAGTCATAACAACCAATATAGCAGGTTGTAGCAACGTTCTAATACGTCATAAACACGTTAAGCCAAGATGTAACAACTTTATTACAAGTTCTAACAAGCGGAAAATAGGGACTGTTACGGTTTGTGCTCCCAGGGGAATGCCGTATGGAATGCTGTATGGAATGCCATACAGAATGCCGTATGGAATGCCATACGGAATGTCGTATGGAATGCCATACGGAATGCCGTATGGAATGCCAAACAGAATGCCGTATGGAATGTCATACAGAATGCCGTATGGAATGCCATACAGAATGCCGTATGGAATGCCGTACGGAATGCCGTACGGAAAGAACATAGACAGAGGCAGGCCGTTCTCAGGGTAAAGTGATTCTAACGACTGGCCAACCTCCCTGGTTAACCACCTCGATATTTATCTATGTATTTGTGATGTTCTGAAGGCTTAAAAAGGTTCCAGTAATATTCTATATGTAAACTGATAAGTGAACATTTGTTCTAAATAAGGAATATTTCTCAAATTACAACTGTATTGTGTTATAAATGCAGGATTTAAAATATAAATTGGCTGTGGTATACTAGTTTTCTTTGATAAGGTCAAGGTTTTCTTTAATGTTAAATTCCAGGGGATACTCAAACATTTTTGCACTTCCTTTTCACACTCGAGTAATACACTATTCTACCTAACCTTAACCAAATCTATCCATGGATAGGGATAAATAACAATAATTATGTAGCCATTCTGAAGTGATTACCACAAGGGTACATAACCAGCAGACAAGTTACCTGAGGAAGAATTGAAATACAAGTTACCGTGAAAAGTAACCGGCTCACAATCCCCGTTTTCTATAAGTTTTAGGTTAGGCCAAGACGGTATCTTGGATTCACGAGTTTTAGTGCCCCGTATTTTGGTCGTTGTAGCAACCCTTAGGAGAACGGACTGTATGTATACAGGTCACGACCTCTCCGCAGGGTGCAGTCGCACCTCCACAGATCTCCAGTATCAGCTAATGATACTGGTAATGGCTCCAAAGGGCCACCACTTACGGGCTATTCATGCCCGCGCCACCTTTTGGGTGGCTTAATCTTCATCAATCAATGCATACTAACACTGGCTCATGAAAGCCAGTTGCTGGGATGATGGATGCTTGTTGATGGTAACTGGAGAGACGGTGATTCTCAGTCCACCAGATGGACTCATGTTTTCAGATGGATGGAGCCACAGCCTGCCAAACACACACCGAAACTACGACGTTGGTACAACGTTCGAACAAGTTTTAACACCTGGTAACCAGTTATAACAACCGATATATCAAGTTGTAACAACACTCTAATACGTCATAAACATGTTAATCCAAGATGTAACAACTTTATTACAAGTTGTAACAAGCGGAAAATAGGGACAGTTTCGGTTAGTGTTTCCAGGGAGTCCATGTAGCTCCGCCTGGTGGAGGAGTCCACATGGACTGCCCTCCCCCCTAGTCCTGAGATCCCACCCGCAATACCTGCCAATATTACGATACAGCTTGGTCCTAATCGTCCCAGGAGGATATTAATATACCCTAATCCAGTCGTTCAGGGTAAAGCCCGAATTGGACAGCCTCTACCGCGACCCCAGTCACGCAAGGATTAGGTTAGATCCCAATGTATTTCAATATAGGAACACTGCTATATCCAACGACGTTCAGAACCTATAGAACCATATAGGGCATAAATACTAGGAATAAGCTAGTAATGCCCTGGCCCAAACTGGGAATGCCCTGGCCCAAGCTAGGAATGCCCTGACCCAAGCTAGGAATGCCTTAGCACAAGCTAGTAATGCCCTGGCCCAAGCTAAGAATGCCTTAGCACAAGCAAGTAATGTCCTGGCCCAAGCTAAGAATGCCTTAGCACAAGCAAGTAATGACTTTCCATAAGTCACCCAACAGAAAGCAAAATATTGCCAGCATGAATTAACTTACCATTCGGCCGACGACAAAATATGTATACGCTCTGATGTAGCATTTCTCAACGTGTTAGTTGAAAATTGCACTATTTACCCGTAGAGTTCAAATGACACAGCGTGATTAAAAAAAATAAAAAAATAAAAAAAAAAATAAAAAAAAAAAAACCCAGTCAACCTCTGTGTTGGACAAACTTGAAGTAGTACAGAATGAGGCCATGAGGATAATTCTTGGTGCTCCAAGATGCACAAGAACCATCAACATGAGGGAAGAACTGAAGCTTCCAACCATACTAGAGAGAATAATGCAAGTCAACACTTAAGCGAGCGAGCCGGTCGGCCGAGCGGACAGCACGCTGGACTTGTGATCCTGTGGTCCTGGGTTCGATCCCAGGCGCCGGCGAGAAACAATGGGCAGAGTTTCTTTCACCCTATGCCCCTGTTACCGCTTCGTGAATCGGGTCCCAGAAGTACCTTGCTTAACGGTGGGTCGAACATTTCGTCACAAAACTCTGAGCGTCTATAACACCCACTGTCCAATGCTAACTAAACGAGTCACAACCAAAAGGTTAAACCCATGGCTTACAACTCATGCCATACAACTCATTGGTTGTATGTGTGTGTGTGTGTGTTGGTTGTGGTAGTACTTGGCATCCATCAGTCTCAGGAGACTATGGAGTTGTGCTCTGGTTGTCGGTCTGGAGTGGCCTCTCCAGGGCGCAAAGCCACGGTAGGTTGATTCAGGGGAGAAGCTGTTACCCAAGCAGCATGTGTGTGCGGGAAAGCGTGAAGCCATTTGAGGAAACTATACTACTATACACCTATGCTGCGTCAAGCATTCATGCTTAACACATCATGAAACATAACATAGCAGTCATTGGTGTCCTTCTATACATTCTAATACGAGTTGAGATGTGTAACGGAGAAGGCAGCAAGATATATAAACGTATATTAAAAAACTAAAGCCTGAATTACGTGACCGGACCCGATTCACGAAGCAGTTACGCAAGCACTTACGAACGTGTACATCTTTCCTCAATCTTTGACGGCTTTGGTTACATTTATTAAACAGTTTACAAGCATGAAAACTTGCCAATCACCTGTTGTTATTGTTATAAACAGCCTCCTGGTGCTTCCGAGCTCATTAACTGTTTAATAATTGTAAACAAACCCGCCAAAGACTGAGAAAAGATGTACAGGTTCGTAAGTACTTGCGTAACTGCTTCGTGAATCTGGCCCCTACTATAAAGCTCCATGCAACCATCACCAGTAGCTACTTTGCTGAGATAAATTTGCGAAAGTAACAAAGCGTATTAGGCCAGAAGCGCCCCGTCTCTCCCGCCACCCGGCAGGACAGTATGGCAGAGGAGGAGGAGGACAAGACACGTAAATCGACTCAAAGATGCCACTCACCGAGAAGAAATTTGGCTTCCGAGACGTTTTGGAGGCTCTGGTTCTGGATGTGGTGGGCATGTAGTACTAACACGCGCCCGGATACGGCAGCACAGTGCGGGGGTGTCACCAGAATTACAGCCATACAAAAATATAGGTTAGATAAGATAATGGTTGAACTGGATCTCCGGGCTATATAATGTGTTCATACTACAACCTGCCTCTCCAGGGGGACCAGATTCACGAAGCAGTTACGCAAGTACTTACGAACCTGGGGCCAGATTCAGGAAGCAGTTACGCATGCACTTACGAACGTCTACATCTTTCCTGAATCTTTGACGGCTTTGGTTACATTTATTAAACAGTTTACAAGCATGAAAACTTGCCAATCAACTGTTGTTATTGTTGTAAACAGCCTCCTGGGGGCTAGATTCACGAAAGCACTTACGCAAGCACTTACGAACCTGTACATCTTTTCTCAATCTTTGACGGCTTTGTTTACATTTATTAAACAGTTAATGAGCTCGGAAGCACCAGGAGGCTGTTTATAACAATAACAACAGTTGATTGGCAAGTTTTCATGCTTGTAAACTGTTTAATAAATGTAACCAAAGCCGTCAAAGATTCAGGAAAGATGTACAGGTTCGTAAGTGCTTGCGTAACTGCTTCGTGAATCTGGCCCCTGGTGCTTCGGAGCTCATTAACTGTTTAATAAATGTAACCAAAGCCGTCAAAGATTCAGGAAAGATGGACAGGTTCTTAAGTACTTGCGTAACTGCTTCGTGAATCTGGCCCCAGGTAACTTTTGGGCACCCAGCTACCTCTCCAGCCTTCACTAATCACTGGTGGATGCTATCAATTTACAGAACAAGCATTTAAGACAGTAATTCAGTCACAGGGAGGGAATTATCAGGGGGGAAAGCGCCAAGCCATTACAACTATATAACACTGGGAAAGGATAAGGATTTGAGATGGGATGGGACGGGGGGGGGGGATGGAATAGTGCCCAAGCACTTGGACGGTCGGGGATTGAACGCCGACCTGCATGAAACAAGACCGTCCAGCCCAAGTGGTTTCAGATTATTTAGTTTATCATATCTGATCTATACAGTTATTTAACGATCAAACTGAAGCACTAGTTTATTACTCTAGTCTATATAAGCCGAGTGGACAGCATGCTGGACTTGTGATCCCGTGGTCCCGTGTTCGATCCCGGGCGAGAAACAATGGGCAGAGTTTCTTTCACCCTATGCCCCTGTTACCTAGCAGTAAAATAGATACCTGGGTGTTAGTCAACTGTCACGGGCTGCTTCCTGGGGGTGGAGGCCTGGTCGAGGACCGGGCCGCGGGGGACACTAAAGCCCCGAAATCATCTCAAGATAACCTCAAGTAGCTATACCGCGCAGTGCCTTGGGTCTAAATGTTCAGTAGTTACCGAAGCTCTTAACCTTGAAATGACCACTTCACAACTATTCATTTAGGCCTACACCACTTCCTGAACAACAGACCTGCGAAGCCTTTGTGAACCACAGCTTCTGATCAATTAGACTATGTGCAGAAAACACTAGGTAATGCTCCATGATTTCCGTCAGGCACTATTCGTAAGACTTAAAAAGCTTAATTTAGTCTCCAGAAAGGCGAAGAGCTATGGATGACATGGCTGAAGTGAACAAGTGGATGATAAGGATGACACAGCTTCGATCTCACACCCTTGGGGTCAATGGTTCGAGTCTCTAAGAGCCCAGACGATAAGGCATAACAAGGGTGATATTAATAAAGTAATACATATATCAACACAAACTAGAACATGAAACAATGGATATAAATTGGATAAGTTTATAGATATAGGAAAGACCTGGGTAAATACTGGTTTTGCAAACAAGGTTGTTAAAGCTGTGAAACACATTACTGAGTAACGAAGACGCGGGATCCCGTGATTGTTTCAAGCGTAGGTTAGACGTTAGAGCTTGTGCGGATATAAATAGGGTCAGTAGGCCTATAGTTTCCATAATTCCAATCGTCTTACAGGTCCAATAGGATTTAGAATTTCTGATGATCACGCATCGGTGATATACAACAACAGCGGCCAATAGCATTTAGATAATCGCTAAACTTGTTACAATCGGCTCACATGATTCAAAACTAAAAATCCACTGCGGGCTCACCATAGCCCGTGCTACTTGGAACTTTGCGTTCCGGGTAGCGAATCTTAAACAGCAACAACACGATTCAAAATATTTACAAACAACAACAACAACAACAAACACAATATGCAGTGTTTTGAAAAGGGGGATTGAGAACATAAGCGAATATTATTGAAGACTAACACTGTACACAGTAAACCATGACACTATACACAGTACACCACAGTAACGCACAAATTTCGAACGAAACGATAATAAAAATAATAACGAATGAAACAGTAAAATACGTTAACAATCATCACTAATAAAGCAGGAACAACATTTAACAACGAAATGAACATATTCTCTAGAGATATACAGCACGTTATTAATGCCTCAGAATTGTGGGACATTTTTACCCACTATATCAATATTATCTAAGAAATGTATTATTTCTTAGAATGTATTATTTATAGAATTAAATAAATTGATATCATATCTAAAGCATAACAAAATCATATTAAAATCATATCGGAATCACTACAGATTCATTATATATTTGGATCCTACATGACAATGCCACCTATGATCACGTACACCATAGGGTCCTATAGGTGCCTACGAGACTTTGAGCATGATTTCTCAAAGTTCTAGAACCTACGAGAAGAATATCTTAATTAAAAAACTATTGGAACAATTCAATCGATTTCCCGTACGGATTAAATCAAATCCTTAATAAGAATCAGTAGTGCTAGCAAGTACTACTTATAATCTTTAAATTTTTTGAGATATATACAAGAGTTGTTACATTCTTGTAGAGCCACTAGTACGCGTAGCATTTCGGGCAGGTCCCTGGAATACGATCCCCGCCGCGAAGAATCGTTGTTACAACCATTTTAACGTTGTAACGTTGTTGTAACGTTGTTGTTGTAACGTTGTTACAACACATTTTACTGTTGAGTTAAACAGAGGCTACAGTTAAGGACTTGCGCCCAGTAAATCCTCCCCGGCTAGGATACGAACCCATGACATAGCGCTCGCGGAACGCCAGGCGAGTGTCTTACCACTACACCACGGAGACTGCTTTGTAAAGGACACCATAATAACATATCTTTATCACCAGTGATTACTCTCTAGAACTGGGGGAGTACCTGGACATTATATCTACAAGAAAAATTCCTTGAACTTTATCTAAACAAGTGTATAGATAGAGTGGAACTCACTCACAAAGTGACGTTGTTTCCACCTCCACCATCACCTATCTCAGCCTACTGCAAACACAATTTAGGACATAATTAGCAACGCTACCAGAACATTACAGCAAATCTGTGATATAAAATATCGTACCTAAACGCTACAAGAGAGTTATCCAGTCTGGTCACTTGTCAGACAGGCACCCGGCACTCAGTCATAAGTATATTGAATGTTATTTGGTGTATTAATTGGCCAATTGTATGCTTGTGTAACTTTAATATATACAATAAGTCTGTCTGTGGTTAAAGGGTGAGGCAACGCCTCATATTTCAGTGAGTATTCATTAATCTTGCAGCGACTGAAACTCTTCCGAGTCCCTGAATACTTGTGAGATTTATAACCTCGTGAGTGTCCCTGGTCTGGGAAGAATCCAGTCTAGTTGACTGAATCTCTTCACATAGATTATATACTTAAACATATAAATTAAGTTAACAATTGGTTGCTTAGTTATCTTTAATTTATAATATAGGTTTAATCTAATTGAATATAATCTTTTGTACTTAGTTAACAGTACTTAGACCACATTTAAGGTCATTTGATTGTATATTCATATCATACTCCTACAATATAAATTGTTGTATTTATAGCATAAGAATATATTGGCTGTTATAGTTATGATGCTAGGCTGGACTGTATACATGTTTAAATTCCTGATTTAGACAGAACCAGTGTTCAGTTATAGAACTGTATTATTAAATGTTATCCTTGTATTAACAATACAAGCTGATGTGAGATACCTGTCTGCAGGTGGACTGTAGGTGTTCAGTCAACTTCTCCATTCATCCTAAGAGACTCCCACCTGTCCCTTACAACCCACAGTCTGTCATTAGGGAAAAAGAGGAGCTGGGATTTTTTACCCTAGCTAGAGACTTTAGTTGAATTAATTTTGCATTACAGTAATTTTTAATTTAGTACAGTACAAGTCCCTAGTAGTTCTCCTCTTAAATTAATAATCATGTCAGGTTTTCTGACACAAATAATGCAACTGAAAATATAACCTCCCCCCCTCCCCCACATTAGTGAAAAGACGTTTCAGTCCATCTTTGACCGCACCTATTTTCATCTCAAGTGTGGAGTATGGATAATGTGCTGTAATTTATCCCTTCAAAATGTGTTAACTCGTGTTAACTTTCTCCGTAACCCAGGTTAACAGCCAGCTACGATCGAAACGTCAGACCTCATGACCCAAACATCGCAGACAGGAACCCACTTATCTTATAGAGTTACACCCACACCCTCCTTCCCCAAGGGCGAGGCTCTCCGGATTGTCACCCAACACTGTTTAACTTACAGACGAGATCGTACAGAAATCGAGAATTTTAGAAGTAGAAACATTTCGGAACCCCTGACTAATCAGGCCACCAGCAGCCCCTGGTGTACTTTATGACCCCTGACACAGCAGGACACCGCCAGCCCCTGGTGTGTGTACTTGCCTATACAAGCATGGGTCAAATGTTACCTCCCAATACCTGATTTTGATACTATTGGTCACCTGCAAGAACACGCGTTCATGCAGCCATGAGAGGCTACAAGAACGCGCATTCTTGCAGCCATGAGAGGCTACAAGAACGCGCATTCTTGCAGCCATGAGAGGCTACAAGAACGCGCATTCTTGCAGCCATGAGAGGCTACAAGAACGCGCATTCTTGCAGCCATGAGAGGCTACAAGAACGCGCATTCTTGCAGTCTCTGACACACTTGTACCCTCAGCGCGGCCCGGGCATGTGCCAGAATTTGATGACAAACTATCCCCCAAATTGAACCACGAGTATCGCCGGGGGTTGAATAGTCCTGGAGCTTAGTTTGTACCAGGACTACCCAATTCCTATAGAGTATCATTAGCCAGGTGGTCACAGTACTGTGTGTACGTTTAGGGGTGATCCTGAGCGGCAGGGGATTCGAATCCTGGTCGGAATTTAGAGTTGTTAGTGATATGGAAAGTTACAGGCAGAGGTAGCCATACCACGGGAGGCAGACTTCAAATCTTGCACTAGTAAAATACGCAAAAAAATGATTAAGTAAACAATGCAACTGTGTAAAGAACTTACCGTACCGTTGACCAAACCACACACTAGAAGGTGAATAGACGACGTTTCGGTCCGTCCTGGACCATTCTCAAGTCGATTCTCACAATCAACTTGAGAATAGTCCAGGACGGACCGAAACGTCGTCGTCCCTTCACCTTCTAGTGTGTGGTCTGGTCAACATACTTCAGCCACGTTATTGTGACTCATCGCCTGCTTACCGTACCGCTTAAGTAAAGCTCACAAGTCTCTCGCTCACCAGATGTGGAGGTCCAGTGAGAGTGTGGGTCTTGCCCGACCCCGTCTGGCCGTAGCAGAAGACGGTGCAGGAGAAGCCGTCGATGGCCATGTCCAGGACCCGCTTGACTCCGGAGTGCTCGAGGACGTCCTCCTGCGTGGCCTCTGGCTCGAACACCACGTTGTAAGAGAAGACCTTCGGCTTCTGCGTCGCTTGTCCGTTCACGCCGTCCATGTTCACCTGTAGACGGAGGACAGAATAATTGTGGTGAGTGGGGACAGGAGAGAGGGACGAAGAGAGGAATTAGCAAGACAGACAAAAATGAAGAAATACATCACATTAATTATAGGAATTACACAGTATACACATCACAGGAATGTCCACTAGCAGAACCAACTGACAGCGAAAGGTCAGTTTCAACAATAAAACCAAGCAAATCCACCTTTACCTGAACATTAACCATAGAGTCAGCCGTCGCACTAAGACCCAGAGGGAAGGGGGTGCTCCCCCACAAGATTATTACAATAAATCACGATCACGAACCCCGGTCACCTTGAGATACGACCACGAGTCGCATGCGGGTAGCATGGACCACCACCTCCCCCCCAGCACGCCCTAATATAACCCTATACCTTATCCTGGCGTCGAATGCCGCGTTCTGTCGCGGCCTGACATCGAGGTTTGCGCGCCATGTTGTCTGCGTCTCTCTTGGGTCCACGGACACAAAGAAAATGGGAATTAGAAGGAAAGAGCAAAGCCTAGAACGCAGCACTTTGAAGGGATAGGACAGACAACGACCTGGGATAGGACAGACAACGACCTGGGATAGGACAGACAAGCAGCTGGGGCAAGAGAACAGTCTGAAGGAACAGCACCAAATCATGTTCACTGGAGAGTTGTTCACCCTTCCATTTCACAAGTACGAGTGATCATATAAAAACATTAACGAGTATAAACTGAAGAGAACATGTGTAAATTATATCAATGTGAACAGCAGTAATTCCGCGCCTTCTGCAATGTGCTGATGAACACCATCTCTTAACAGTATGCAGGTGTGGAGAGGCTGGAGGCAGGCTTCCAGAGGCTGCAGGCAGGGCTTGCAGAGGCTGCAGGCAGGCTTGCAGAGGCTACAGGCAGGCTTGCAGAGGCTGCAGGCAGGCTTGCAGAGGCTACAGGCAGGCTTGCAGAAGCTACAAGCAGGGCTTGCAGAAGCTGCAGGCAGGCTTGCAGAGACTACAGGCAGGCTTGCAGAGGCTACAGGTAGGCTTGCAGAGGCTACAGGCAGGGCTTGCAGAAGCTACAAGCAGGGCTTGCAGAAGCTGCAGGCAGGCTTGCAGAGGCTACAGGCAGGCTTGCAGAGACTACAGGCAGGCTTGCAGAGACTACAGGCAGGCTTGCAGAGGCTACAGGTAGGCTTGCAGAGGCTACAGGCAGGCTTGCAGAAGCTACAAGCAGGGCTTGCAGAAGCTGCAGGCAGGCTTGCAGAGGCTACAGGCAGGCTTGCAGAGACTACAGGCAGGCTTGCAGAGACTACAGGCAGGGTTGCAGAGACTACAGGCAGGGCTTGCAGGGGCTGCAGGCAGGGCTTGCAGGGGCTGCAGGCAGGGCTTGCAGGGGCTGCAGGCAGGGCTTGCAGGGGCTGCAGGCAGGGCTTGCAGGGGCTGCAGGCAGGCTTGCAGAGGCTGCAGGCAGGCTTGCAGAGACTACAGGCAGGGCTTGCAGAGGCTACAGGCAGGCTTGCAGAGGCTGCAGGCAGGCTTGCAGAGGCTGCAGGCCCTGCCTCCAAGCAACACCAGCTGTTGCCTCAATACCCCCAGTAATACTCGCCTATTAAGGCAATTCAAGGTAACTACCCTTCTGAACTGGTAATGGAGCATGCATATAATTACTGCATAATTACCGGGAATTAGGGGAGCGCGCTTGAAGATCAATTACCACGGTGCCATGGCTGAATAGAGGCACTCTATCTCTCCCATCATGGGAGAGCTGGTGCTTGAGTCTGAGTGGCACTCCACGCCTACCTATCAACAAGTTGTAGCCTATCAGAGGATGGGCAGAAAGCCTGTATGGCTCTCATCCCAATCCCCATTCAGGATGCAACCCACAACAGCTCTCTAACTCCCAGATACTCTACTGCTACGTAGACAGAGAAGCATAATAATATGTAAGGAATTGACTCACTCCGCCTAGGATTCGAACCCAAGACATATCGGTTGCGGAATGAATCCTCAAACCGCAGTGCTGTTGGATTTTGCTTTTCATATTGCACAAGATATCAAATTTAATCAAAGATTCCAATGCATATGAGGGGTTAACACCCCCCCCCCCACCAATATGGGGGGTGTTAACCCCCCAATATGTCGGGTTAATGACCTACATAATCCAATATGTAGGAGTAACACCTTCCCCCAATATGTAGGATTAATCCCCTTAAATATGTAAGATTAACACCTTTAATATGTCGGGTTAATTAACACGACATATTAGGTATGTCCCACGATATGTATGTTACGTATTACGTATGTTATGTATTATGTATGTATACATATGTATGGTCCATGATATGTAAGGTTAACATCTCTATACATAACATGTCAGAACGTCAGACCTTGAAAACGAGTTTGTTTACGATCAATACAGTGATCATACATACTTTGTTCATATATTATGGACCCCATACCCATCCTGTGGGGTGATAGTGGACCCCACACCCATCCTGTGGGGCGATAGTGGACCCCACACCCATCCTGTGGGGTGATAGTGGACCCCACACCCATCCTGTGGGGTGATAGTGGACCCCACACCCATCCTGTGGGGTGATAGTGGACCCCACACCCATCCTGTGGGGTGATAGTGGACCCCACACCCATCCTGTGGGGTGATAGTGGACCCCACACCCATCCTGTGGGGTGATAGTGGATCCCACACCCATCCTGTGGGGTGATAGTGGACCCCACACCCATCCTGTGGGGTGGTAGTGGACCCCACACCCATCCTGTGGGGTGATAGTGGACCCCACACCCATCCTGTGGGGTGATAGTGGACCCCACACCCATCCTGTGGGGTGATAGTGGACCCCACACCCATCCTGTGGGGTGATAGTGGACCCCACACCCATCCTGTGGGGTGATAGTGGACCCCACACCCATCCTGTGGGGAGATAGTGGACCCCACACCCATCCTGTGGGGTGATAGTGGACCCCACACCCATCCTGTGAAGTGATAGTGGACCCCACACCCATCCTGAGGGGTGATAGTGGACCCCACACCCATCCTGTGGGGTGGTAGTGGACCCCACACCCATCCTGTGGGCAAATGACCGTGTTCTTTGAACCCTGGGACCAAGAAGGAATTCTTGCAGGCGAAGAGTCACAATAACGTGGCTAAAGAATGTTGACGAGACCACACACTAGAAGGTGAAGGGACGACGACGTTTCGGTCCGTCCTGGACCATTCTCAAGTCGATTCTTGTGTGGTGTAAGGCGTTGTACCCTGTCGCGTGTTGGGACTGACGCGGGCGGCCATCACCTCAACCTCTCTCACCTGAAACAGGTCTTCGTAGAAATCTCTTGCTGGACGTAATTTCGAAGCGCACGATATATTCACCTCACACAGTTCCCGGGGCGCCCATGCCGCCCTCTGGCACGTCCACGCCGCCTCATGTGTCGCTGCCTCACCACCGACACCCTCCTGCTTACGGTACATCACCAGCACACGGCGCACTATCATTGCGTGATCACCAGAAACAGTAAGACGAAGATTGGTTATGATCCAGTGGTGTTGACAGTGCCTTGTGGCAGTGCATGTTTGGCGTTATCATCAAGGTAAAACTTCGGCTGGGTGTACGCTACATCATCTGTATGCGTACGCCTACAGGCCCCTGTGTACGCCTACCAGGCCCCTGCGTACGCCTACCGGCCCCCTGCGTACGCCTACCGGCCCCCTGCGTACGCCTACCGGCCCCCTGCGTACGCCTACAGGCCCCTGCGTACGCCTACCGGCCCCCTGCGTACGCCTACAGGCCCCTGCGTACGCCTACCGGCCCCTGCGTACGCCTACCGGCCCCCTGCGTACGCCTACCAGCCCCCTGCGTACGCCTACAGGCCCTTGCGTATGCCTACAGGCCCCTGCGTACGCCTACAGGCCCCCTGCGTACGCCTACCGGCCCCCTGCGTACGCCTACAGGCCCTTGCGTATGCCTACAGGCCCCCTGCGTACGCCTACCGGCCCCCTGCGTACGCCTACAGGCCCCTGCGTACGCCTACAGGCCCCTGCGTACGCCTACCGGCCCCCTGCGTATGCCTACAGGCCCCCTGCGTACGCCTACAGGCCCCCTGCGTACGCCTACAGGCCCCTGCGTACGCCTACCGGCCCCCCTGCGTACGCCTACAGGCCCCTGCGTACGCCTACAGGCCCCCTGCGTATGCCTACAGGCCCTGCATACGCCTACAGGCCCTGCATACGCCTACAGGCCCTGCATACGCCTACAGGCCCTGCATACGCCTACAGGCCCCTGCGTACGCCTACAGGCCCCTGCGTACGCCTACAGGCCCTGCATACGCCTACAGGCCCTGCATACGCCTACAGGCCCTGCATACGCCTACAGGCCCTGCATACGCCTACAGGCCCTGCGTACGCCTACAGGCCCCTGCGTACGCCTACAGGCCCCTGCGTACGCCTACAGGCCCTGCATACGCCTACAGGCCCTGCGTACCCCTACAGGTTCTGTGTACGCCTACAGGCCCTGCAGGCGTACGCAGGCCCCCCCCCCCCATCACAAGGTCTCGTCTTTCTCCAATTATACTTTTATGTTTTCAACTATAAATCTTTTTAATCTTTTGGCCCAACCGCTTCAACGGGGCGCTAGAAAATCAGCCGCGTGTCTTGCAAGTTCGGGGTTCGATCCCAGATGGCCGCAAAGGGGGTTAGGCACTGTTCCTTCCCCTCATTCTCACATCCTAGCTCCTTGTTCTAGCATCCTTTGCAAGTGCTATGTGTTGGCCTAGTACTTTTTATTCTTCATTTCCTCCTCCCTGCTGGTGGTGTTTTCCCCTTTCCCTTTATGAGAGGGGAGTAGCCATACTCTCTCCCTTCCCCTCCCCGACCTCCTGACGCCCCACGAGTCCCCTTCACCAATAGGAAAATGTGTCCTGGCAAACTATTGCAAAAAATGTGTCTTGGCAAAAACTGAGACTCGGGTATAAGCCTTACAACACACATTTATTGGGCTACCGAGAATCACAACAGGGACACCTACAACCACTGGTATAGACACCGAGGGCGTCTCCCCCCCCCCCTTCCTCTCTCGCACGCACGCACGAACGCACACACACGCACACACACACACACACACACACACACACACACACAGGTATGCGTAAATGGATCACACGCCACACGCACCAAGTGTGGTATACGCTAGTTTTGTGACCTTGGAGCTCAATATGGGTGAAGGGGAGCTGGGGCGAGGTATGTGTGTGTATAGAGATCAATGGACACCGTAACACTTTCGTTAATGCAATATAATGATTAATGAAGACAATAATGACTTGAGCAATAAGGCCGGGACGAGTAAGGCAGCGATATAATGCCCCAGAAAAAAAAATGTTAAACCCACAAAAGAAAATGTAATCAGGACCGAATTAGACATGAGGAAAAAATATGACTGCGAGACCAACCGGGCTGTGGTGGATATGTGGTCCTTCGGACCGTTCCAAGCAATAGCCTGTTGGACCAAGCTCTCAAGTCAAACCTGACTTTGGGGAATAGAATTCCTCCTAGACTGACCAACCTCCAGGTCCCGTAAATGCTGGCTAGGACTGGTGGATAGGGTGAAGACTATCTTACAGGCCAGAGGTCGATGTTACACTCTGTGCGCGACTCTGGCATTCGTGCTACAATTTTATCCACTTCAAAATATTTCATAGATCCCTGCAGTTACCTTCCCGTTTGTTGTAGAGTCGTCCTAGTGCTCTACCTCTATGTTTCATCTTTATTACCTTACACTTGTTGGGATTGAACTCTAGTAGCCACGATGGTGAAGTATATACCAACAGTGTTAGGAGACATGGAGGAGTCTATCGTTCCCATTGGGCGCCTGGTTCGTGCGACGTTCGTGTTGCGTGTGCACCCAAGTGTACACAGCAAGAAGTGCACATTCCTAAGTGTGCGGGGAACTAAGTGGGTTTGTTTAACAGGCGGCATGGCAGCAGTGGTGCGGGGCGCACGCTCGTATCATAATGCTCCCGCGCGTCGATACGCGAACAGTTTGCATGCTTCTGTACTCACCTAGTTGTACGTTGACTTGCGTAAGTTGGACTTCGGCTCTTTGGTCCATCCTCTCAGCATCTAATACTGTTGTACAGGTTCCCGAGCATATTGGGCTCTATCATATATACATTTCAAACTTTCAAATTACCATATTAATTATCAATTATCAATAAGGGAGCCGGTCGGCCGAGCGGACAGCACGCGGGACTCGTGATCCTGTGGTCCTGGGTTCGATCCCAGGCGCCGGCGAGAAACAATGGGCAGAGTTTCTTTCACCCTATGCCCCTGTTACCTAGCAGTAAATAGGTACCTGGGTGTTAGTCAGCTGTCACGGGCTGCTTCCTGGGGGTGGAGGCCTGGTCGAGGACCGGGCCGCGGGGACACTAAAGCCCCGAAATCATCTCAAGATAACTTCAAGATAACCATCGACAGTGAAAAGAACCATAAGAAATATTGAGAAAATTCGTGTTAGAATTATTAATCTTACTTTTTCGGTCATATTTAATAATATATTTGAAACTGTGTATAGAGTCTGACTCCACCACCTCGTTGCTTAGTGAATTCCATTTCTTAACTACTGTCGACATTGAAAAAAGAAACTTTCTAATATCGCTGTGGCTCATTTGCGTGCTTAATTCCCACCCGTCTCTCTGTGTGTGTGCCTGTATCACCCTTGTTAAATGTCTTTATCTACTTATCAATTCATGTGAGAATTTTATATGTAACAATCATGTCTCCCCTAACGCTCTTCTCGTCCAGAAACCTGAGATTTAATTCCCGTAGCTTTTCTTAGTAGCTATTCCTCTCAGTTTTAGGAATAATCTCCTGGCATACCTCTGAACTTTTTCTGACTTCGTTTTGTACTCTACTAGATATGTACTTCACGATGGAGCTGCATATTCCAGGACTGGTCTGACTTATGTGACTATTCAAAGTTCGAATGACTCTTTTTACGTACATTGTTAAAAGCTTTTGTTCCGCTTGACAACTTCAGATATCCGTTAGATGAGAGCTTCAGGAGAGACCACACACTAGAAGGTGAAGGGACGACGACGTTTCGGTCCGTCCTGGACCATTCTCAAGTCGATTATGAGAATGACGATGTCGAAGTCGAATCACAATCGACTTGAGAATAGTCCAGGACGGACCGAAACGTCGTCGTCCCTTCACCTTCTAGTGTGTGGTCTGGTCAACATACTTCAGGCATGTTATTGTGACTCATCGCCTGCTTCAGGAGAGACCTTCAGTGTGATATCGCCCGACAAATACTCTCTCTCTACTCGATTCCTTAAGTATTTTCTCTCCCAGTTGGTATCTTGTGTCCGGCCTCCTCCTCCTTTAGCCTAGTTATTACTCTACACTTAGTGGAGTTAAACTCAAGTAGCCACTTGTTAATTCACTTTGTCCAGGTCAATTTGTAGCCTCCTGCCAGCAACCCTCCAGAGGCATGATCAACATATGAGCCAAGTTTGCGTGACTTTTCAAAGTTGGTGTTCATGTCAATACCATTAAGTTTATTACTCGAATACGCCAGTTGTTTACCTTTTGAGTCCTTATTCTAATTTCTTAAATGGTGGTACTGGGATCGAGTCAGACTACCTATGACACGCCTACCCCGCATAAGTGTAACCCCGCACATGCCGTCTTGAGAATTTGGGTGAGACTAGCGGCAGGCATCTGACCTACGTCACTTTTATACATCTAAATAATTTGTATATAAGGGCCAATATATTTCTGTGCTACATATGACGGTCTGTAGTAATATTAATTATAAATAATCATTATTATTCACTGTGTCAGGGGGACAGGCAGCCAGTGTATATATACATGTTAGGTTTATAAGGTCGAACACTTTCTAAGCTATCCTGGGTACCTAGTTACTGCTAGGTATAACATAGGCATTAGGCGATACGAAAGGCCCCTAACGTTAAAAGTTAGTAAAGTGAGCAGTAAAATAGGTACCTGGGTGTTAGTCAGCTGTCACGGGCTGCTTCCTGGGGGTGGAGGCCTGGTCGAGGACCGGGCCGCGGGGACACTAAAAAGCCCCGAAATCATCTCAAGATAGATCTATAACCCAAAATCTTTACTACCAAAATCACCTCTGCGTGCGGCCAAGGCCAGGCAGGTACTTCATCAGCTGCTGGTAGTGATGATACCACTCCGTCAGCGTCGTCAGGAGAGCAGGACCCTTCTCTGGGGGTCCACGTCTTCTAGACGTGCTCTCAAGACGCGTCCAGCGACGTCTTGGGAGGCAGACGTTGTCCTGTATGCGTCCAGCGACGTCTTGGGAGGCAGACGTTGTCCTGTATGCGTCCAGCGACGTTTTGGGAGGCAGACGTTGTCCTGTATGCGTCCAACGACGCCTTGGAAGGCAGACGTCGCCCTGAACGCGTCCAGCGACGCCATAGAAGACAGACGTCGCCCTGAACGCGTCCAGCGACGTCTTGGAAGGTAGACGTCGCCCTGAACGCGTCCAGCGACGTCTTGGAAGGTAGACGTCGCCCTGAACGCGTCCAGCGACGTCTTGGAAGGCAGACGTCGCCCTAAACGCATCCAACGACGCCGTGCAAGAGACGTCGCTGCGTCGCCCTCTCCTCACAAAAGCCACAAGGTCACTAATCAATAACCCTATGTAGGTCACCAGGTCACTCTCAAGTATGTTATTGTTTGTGGAACGTGACAAGCGAGCTATGGTGGTAAGCACGCAGCACAGAGGGCCTCTCACATACTCCCAGGCACGCCTAGTATGGTCGGCCGAGCGGACAGCACGCTGGACTTGTGATCCTGTGGCCCTGGGTTCGATCCCAGGCGCCGGCGAGAAACAATGGGCAGAGTTTCTTTCAACCGGGGGAGCCGGTCGGCCGAGCGGACAGCACGCTGGACTTGTGATCCTGTGGCCCTGGGTTCGATCCCAGGCACCGGCGAGAAACAATAGGCAGAGTTTCTTTCACCCTATGCCCCTGTTACCTAGCAATAAAATAGGTACCTGGGTGTTAGTCAGCTGTCACGGGCTGCTTCCTGGGGGTGGAGGCCTGGTCGAGGACCGGGCCGCGGGGACACTAAAAAGCCCCGAAATCATCTCAAGATAACACCCAGGCAACAGTACAAATACTGACTATCACCCACGTTAATAAGTCAGTATTTGACTATCTGGCAATGCTATCTGCTGTATAATGTCACGTGATGCTATCTACAGCTGTATTGTATTGTATTGTTGCTGTATTTTGTTCCCTACAACCTTGTGAATGTATTAACCTAGTTCACCTAGTTGTATTCACCTAGTTGTGCCTGCGGGGGTTGGGCTCTGGCTCTTTCGTCCCCCCTCCCTCCGCCTGCACATAATACCCAGGAAGCAGCCCGTAGCAGCTGTCTAACTCCCAGGTACCTATTTACTGCTAGGTGAATAGGAGAATCGGGATCAAAGAAACTCTTCCCACTTGTTTCCGCCATCGCCGGGGATCGATCCCCGGTCCCTTGGACTATGAATCCCGAGCGCTCTCCACTCAGCCACCAGTGTGGACGCTAAGCTGTGCTTGTATCCATTCCACAGACATGTCGTGGGATGATCAACTGCTTTCGTCTATCATAAGAACGTAAGAACAAAGGTAACTGCAGAAGGCCTATTGTTGTATGATGTCACGTGATGCTATCTACAGCTGTATTGTATTGTAGCTGTATTTTGTTTTTTTTCTAAATATTTTTTCTAAATAACCATATATACACCTTTAGTATGTATATGGACATTCTGCTAATGAACAGAGCCAGAGGGGTTGAGTATAACATCCCACGCTTTGCTGTTCTCTCTTAAATGTCATCGCCCCTGATCCGACCATGTTGGGAACGCACCCCACATGAACCACCATGCAAAATTGGACGAGGCTAGCCCTAAACATCTGGCCTCGAACCACCAACAACCAGACATTTTCATTTACATATATATATGTATCCAAGATATGAATAAGCTATAGATGAACAAGTCAAAAAAATTGTTAAACTGACATATGGAGAGGCAAACAAAGCCATTTGACAACGACTCAAGTTTTCTACCACTGACATAACCAGAATATATAATACCCAAAAGCAACGGAGTGAATGACAAATAACATCAAATGCAAACAGCCATTTGGCAGTAAGGGCCCCGTAACTCACTAACGACTTGTCAATACCGCCACCAACAACCCAACACTGCTACACACCTGCCACCAAGCCGGTGTGATCTACACCTTGCAGGTGTAGATCTAATTGCATGTGTTGCTAAAATGAATAGCGTCGACTGTTGAGAAATCTATTTCCACCTCCTTACCGTGCTGGACGAGGCTGTCTCAAGGCGCCGCTCACAGTAGCCGGCATCACTATCCTCACTTGCGGCTCTACTGTGAGTTACAATGAACAGTATAGATAGAGCTAAGTACATAATGTGATGTGGTGGAGGTGGGGTCCCTCGATTGTTTCAAGCGTAGGTTGGATTTGTATATGAGTAGGATTGGGTGGTTATAGATAGGAGCTGCCTCGTATGGGCCAATAGGCCTTCTGCAGTTACCTTTGTTCTTATATTCTTATAAGAACAAAGGCAACTGCAGAAGGCCTATTGGCCCATACGAGGCAGCTTCTATCTATAACCACCCAATCCCACTAAGCTGCTCCCTGTAGAGATAGAGCACGAAGATAGGAGAAAAGATTGGAGTGGGAAGATGATATGGGTAAGGAGGAGGAGAGAGAAAGAAGGTTAAGAAGGGAAGGGAGGAGCCAAGAAGGAAAGACTTACCCATGCTTGCCCTTCGCCAGGAAAGGTAACGTTGCTCTCATCTCCTCGAAGCTTCTCCTTCTCGTTCAGGGGACGACATCTGTGGGCACCCAAGAGGCATTAGTTAAGACACCATCACGCCATAGTTAATATAGGCATGCACGTTAGTCAAGCCAGGTACAGCTCCCCACAGTCAAGCCAGGTACAGCTCCCCACAGTCAAGCCAGGTACAGCCTCACAGTCAAGACAGGTACAGCTCCACAGTCAAGCCAGGTACAGCCTCACACAGTCAAGCCAGGTACAGCTCCCCACAGTCAAGCCAGGTACAGCATCACAGTCAAGACAGGTACAGCTCCACAGTCAAGCCAGGTACAGCTCCCCACAGTCAAGCCAGGTACAGCTCCCCACAGTCAAGCCAGGTACAGCCTCACACAGTCAAGCCAGGTACAGCTCCCCACAGTCAAGCCAGGTACAGCCTCACAGTCAAGACAGGTACAGCTCCACAGTCAAGCCAGGTACAGCCTCACACAGTCAAGCCAGGTACAGCTCCCCACAGTCAAGCCAGGTACAGCCTCACAGTCAAGACAGGTACAGCTCCACAGTCAAGCCAGCTACAGCACCACACACATAACAACAAGACATGACAGACATATGTATTTGTGTAAATGATTGTATAACTCATCACCATCATGACAGATGACAACATTCATCACCAGGTCACGAGTGGAACAGCTGTCTTGAGTGACCTTGCAGAGTTGGATCTACTGGGACGGGATCCAGCTCCTGGGTCCCGTCTCCTAGCTAAATGAACCTAGTTTAATGCATCTGGCCATTGCTGTTAATTTTATTACACAGCAAGTTAGCGTCTCCAGCCTTAAGCTACAGTGTTTGGGTGTGTAAGATAGTTGATGTAGCAGTTAAGAAGTCTCTCTTCATACACCCATCCCTTGCAATTCTATTTATGGGACTATTTCTCTACTTGTCTGTTGATCTATTTGTTTGTGTGTTGATCTATTTGTTTGTGTGTTGATCTATTTGTTTGTGTGTGTATTCCCTTAAGCCCCCCCTCTCTCCCCCCCCCCCTCTTTCTCTGCCTCCAAAACAAGATGGTGCCGTGGGGCTGCACCCCCCCCCCTCCCCCCCCCACCACCTAGGTCATTCACCTGCGCCAATCAGGGCCGCCTTGAGGGTCAACACCTCCCCCCCCGCCGTGGGGGGTCATCACCCCCCCCCCCCCGCCGTGCCCAAATCACTCTACCAACTACGTTTCTGACCGGTTCTTCCTATTTAGTTTAAACTCGTTCAATAATTCTATCTAATTCTAACGCGCCATCTAATTCAAAACGAATCTCACTTTCCCTTCTCCATTTCTGCCTCTGATTATACTGCAGAGTATAACAGTATACTCTCTTAATATAATACATTCTCTTAACATTCCCAACCACTTAGGGTGGACGGTAGAGCGACGGTCTCGTTTCATGCAGGTCGGCGTTCAATCCCCGACCATCCAAGTGGTTGGGACACCATTCCTTTCCCTCCGTCCCATCCCAAATCCGTATCCTGACCCCTTCCCAGTGCTATATAGTCGTAATGGCTTGGCGCTTTCCCCTTGATAGTTCCCTGCCCTTCCCTGTAGCACAGATTGGTGTCAAGACTTCCAAGTGTCTATTTCAGGGAGCTCTTCGACCTTCCCCACACAGTGCAAACCACAACAGTAGGCTGAATCCAGAGGTACCTTTTACTGCTAAGAGAACAGACACATGGGCGGGGAATTGTGTAAAAACCTGGTTTGTGTCTCTGAGAGACTGCAGGATCCGTGGTAGGTCAGTTGATTTACCGGTTGCAATTCTTATACTATGTGTTGACCAGACCACACACTAGAAGGTGAAGGGACGACGATGTTTCGGTCCGTCCTGGACCATTCTCAAGTCGATTGTGATGACACAACCACAATCGACTTGAGAATGGTCCAGGACGAACCGAAACGTCGTCGTCCCTTCACCTTCTAGTGTGTGGTCTGGTCAACATACTTGAACCACGTTATTGTGACTCATCGCCTGAGAAAAGATGTACACGTTCGTAAGTGCTTGCGTAACTGCTTTCGTTACGCAACCCCTAAGTAACCCCTAATTGCTACAATCAATTTAACTCCGGCCACAAGAGGCTCACGGTAGCCGTCAGTGATTGTGCTAGGGTGAAATTCTACCTTAGGACGAGGGGAAGAAAGCTTGATCTTCCCAGATGGAAGTAATAAGAGGGGAAGGGACGACGGCCGGTAATGGCTACGAGGGGAAAGAGCCAAGCTAAAGGGGGAATTATCCAGTGAAAGATTGAGTATAAGAGACCCGTCATAATGACTAACCCAGTTACGGGTTATTCATGCCCGTGCCACTTCTTGGGTGGCTTAATCTTTGTCAATCACTAACCCAGTTAGTCTTGCGAGTGATGACGGAATTGGCGAGTAGCGGGAAGAGGCGCGGGGGGGGGGGGGGGGGGGAGCGGATTTAACATTCACATTTAACATACTTATGTCACACTACCAACGGTGATATAAGAATGCAAATTCCGCACTAACACCATCGACTTCCTCCACTGCTATATCACATTCACCTATCTTTATATAACATTTCTTTAGAATTGTTATATCTTTATAGCAAACCGTCTTCAAACAACACGCAGCCCCCTCTGTTTAAATCATAAACATGCTAAACACACACACACACACACACACACACACACACACACACACACACACACACACACACACACACACACACACTCCCTCACACACACACACACACATTCTCCTGTATTATTTACATGTACAAAACCTTGTTCCTAAATGCTAATCTTGATCTGAAACTCTTCCTTCATAGATGTAACAGAACCCATGAGCACCACACCAGAAATAAATGCACCTTTGATATCCCCAAGAGTCAAACTAAATCTGTACAGACATTCCATGCAAATAAAGGGACCCAAGCTAATCACTCCTTAATTGAAAAAAAAAACTGTCCAATCTATGCCTTATTAAAAAGGCAACCCAAAAAGTACCTAATTTCAACCCTCATAATTTCCTATCTTAGGCTTCAAACTCACACTATCTTGTGCTTCCCACTTGCCCAATATTAGTAGTTAAGACAGGTAGCTTCACCTGTGTAATCAATAATATCTACTTTTATTGTCTTTACGTAAAAGTGTAGAAATCTAATTCGGCTTCAATGGCCATTTTAATAACTCTTGGTTGTATCTGTTAGGTTAAGGACCTGCCTGAAACGCCCTGAGTGTTAATGGTTATGCAAGAATGTAGGAACACAAATTATATGTAGTCTCAAAACCCAACGTACCTTCTTTTATACAAATATATAAATATAACCCTCCTAACGTAATAAACCATTTGAATTTTACGAAACAACTTTGAGGCAACACAATATTACAATCCATAGCCAGTTTTAATACACGAAGCTCTGAGGTTACATATCTGAAACACATTCACGTGTAAATAACCTGAATCTCCTATGTTATCACCACCAGATAACAAACCATGTTATCACAAACCAACATGTGTTGTTGGTTTGAAAAAGCTAGGCTGTCTCTGCGGGTCGGAACCGCGTGTCAATAGGCTATATAGCTCGTCACCACAATGCAGTGTTGATCACGCTACGGTAATGCAGCCTTGTGCCTGCCTAATCTCTCTACTGAGAACGGGAGCCAGCTCTTGGGCCACGCCTCATTGCTATTTCTAGAATAAAAAAGTGTCAAAAAGTCTCGCCCTGTCAGATACTTTTGGGCAATAGCAGTTCAGCTACTGGGAACAAAATGTTCCAAGTAGCCCGGGCTATGGTGAGCCCGTAGTGGACTTACCTGGCACAGGAGCGGGGCAAGTAGCACGGGCTATGGTGAGCCCGTAGTGGACTTACCTGGCACAGGAGCGGGGCAAGTAGCACGGGCTATGGTGAGCCCGTAGTGGACTTACCTGGCACAGGAGCGGGGCAAGTAGCACGGGCTATGGTGAGCCCGTAGTGGACTTACCTGGCACAGGAGCGGGGCAAGTAGCCCGGGCTATGGTGAGCCCGTAGTGGACTTACCTGGCACAGGAGCGGGGCAAGTAGCACGGGCTATGGTGAGCCCGTAGTGGACTTACCTGGCACAGGAGCGGGGCAAGTAGCACGGGCTATGGTGAGCCCGTAGTGGACTTACCTGGCACAGGAGCGGGGCAAGTAGCCCGGGCTATGGTGAGCCCGTAGTGGACTTACCTGGCACAGGAGCGGGGCAAGTAGCACGGGCTATGGTGAGCCCGTAGTGGACTTACCTGGCACAGGAGCGGGGCAAGTAGCACGGGCTATGGTGAGCCCGTAGTGGACTTACCTGGCACAGGAGCGGGGCAAGTAGCACGGGCTATGGTGAGCCCGTAGTGGACTTACCTGGCACAGGAGCGGGGCAAGTAGCACGGGCTATGGTGAGCCCGTAGTGGACTTACCTGGCACAGGAGCGGGGCTGTAACTTCTGTGACTCGCAGATCCCTCCAGCCTGCCCTGATACAGCGACCACCAGACGTGAAGGTCAGTAGAGGTCATTGGTAATGGCGACCCAACACGAGATGACCTCCGCCTCACCTGGCAAATCAGCTGCCGGCTGTCACCCGTTATCACGACCCAGACTTGAGCCCCCCCCCCCCCTGCAGCTGATATCCTGGCACCAAGATGCCAGGATACGGCACCAAGATGCCAGGATACGGCACCATAGATGCCAGGATACGGCACCATAGATGCCAGGATACGGCACCATAGATGCCAGGATACGGCACCATAGATGCCAGGATACGGCACCATAGATGCCAGGATACGGCACCATAGATGCCAGGATACGGCACCATAGATGCCAGGATACGGCACCATAGATGCCAGGATACGGCACCATAGATGCCAGGATACGGCACCATAGATGCCAGGATACGGCACCATAGATGCCAGGATACGGCACCAAGATGCCAGGATAAAGAGGCACACACTCCATCTTACACAGTATTGCTGGATAGGGACTGTCATTAGGGCAACTAGAGGGGACACTAGCCTGTAGTTGAATGCCTCTTGTATCGTGAGTACGTGCGTACGTACACCTCCGTGCCTACATGTGCGTGTGCGTCCGTGGGTGTGCTACCCGCATGCGCCACCCTGCACGAAAGGACTGAATAATAAATGAAGGAAGCTTTTCTACATTCTCACTTATAGCTAGCCTGTTTTTGTCTATATTTTTAGATCAAGCATAACAGATGAATAACGATTATCTGTGACAAAATCTTTACCAAGAACCATCCACTGGGACATACGGAAGCTGAACTCAACGAAGAGGACATAAATAATATCAAAGCCCCGCTCCTGTGCCAGGTAAGTCCACTACGGGCTCACCATAGCCCGTGCTACTTGCCCCGCTCCTGTGCCAGGTAAGTCCACTACGGGCTCACCATAGCCCGTGCTACTTGCCCCCGCTCCTGTGCCAGGTAAGTCCACTACGGGCTCACCATAGACCGTGCTACTTGCCCCGCTCCTGTGCCAGGTAAGTCCACTACGGGCTCACCATAGCCCGTGCTACTTGCCCCGCTCCTGTGCCAGGTAAGTCCACTACGGGCTCACCATAGCCCGTGCTACTTGCCCCGCTCCTGTGCCAGGTAAGTCCACTACGGGCTCACCATAGACCGTGCTACTTGCCCCGCTCCTGTGCCAGGTAAGTCCACTACGGGCTCACCATAGACCGTGCTACTTGCCCCGCTCCTGTGCCAGGTAAGTCCACTACGGGCTCACCATAGACCGTGCTACTTGCCCCGCTCCTGTGCCAGGTAAGTCCACTACGGGCTCACCATAGCCCGTGCTACTTGCCCCGCTCCTGTGCCGGGTAAGTCCACTACGGGCTCACCATAGACCGTGCTACTTGGAACTTGTTCAGAGTAGCTGAATCTATAGCAACAACAACAAATAATATACCGTCACACACTATGTAACATCCTTTCGCACAAGGAGTCTGTTGTGGGCTCTTCGCCACCTGGCTAAGACATCCTGAAGAAACGTCTCCAAATGACAGAACTGCTCTTGTAATGTTGACAGGGGGAAGACAGGCTGGGAGGGGGGGGGGAAGACAGGCTGGGAAGGGGGGGAGGCAGGCTGGGAAGGGGGGAGGGGGGGAAGGCAGGCTGGGAGGAGGGAGGGGGGAAGGCAGGCTGGGAAGGGGGGGGGAGGCAGGCTGGGAAGGGGGGGGAGGCAGGCTGGGAAGGGGGGAGGGGGGAAGGCAGGCTGGGAGGAGGGAGGGGGGAAGGCAGGCTGGGAAGGGGGAGGGGAGGCAGGCTGGGAAGGGGGGGGGAAGGCAGGCTGGGAAGGGGGAGGGGAGGCAGGCTGGGAAGGGGGGGAGGGGGGGAAGGCAGGCTGGGAGGGAGGGGGGGAAGGCAGGCTGGGAAGGGGGGGAGGCAGGCTGGGAAGGGGGGGAGGCAGGCTGGGAAGGGGGGGGAGGCAGGCTGGGAAGGGGGGGGAGGCAGGCTGGGAAGGGGGAAGGCAGGCTGGGAAGGGGGGGGAGGCAGGCTGGGAAGGGGGGGGAGGCAGGCTGGGAAGGGGGGGGGAGGCAGGCTGGGAGGGAGGGGGGGAAGGCAGGCTGGGAAGGGGGGGAGGCAGGCTGGGAAGGGGGGGGAGGCAGGCTGGGAAGGGGGGGGAGGCAGGCTGGGAAGGGGGGGAGGCAGGCTGGGAAGGGGGGGGGAGGCAGGCTGGGAAGGGGGGGGAGGCAGGCTGGGAAGGGGGAAGGCAGGATAAGACGGGAGAAAGGGGGCAGAGTTGAGGACAGGTTCCCCCTACATAAATACCAACTCCAATATGCAGATGTTAAACCCATAACAAAATTATACAAAAAGCACGCATAATGCACCGCCAAGTTACAGGTGAAAATATAAATCCCGAAAGTACCAAGAACGACAAGTAAAAAGTTTCTTTCGTGCGAGCCACCACGAGGGAAGAGCACGAACTACGCGAGTCACGTACGCACAGTGGCGGGGTTTACGGGCTATTCATGCCCGTGCCACCCCCCTTGGGTGGCTTAATCAATCAATCTGGTGGCGTGGGTCACTACGTAACTCCAGTACCTGGGATACACGCCTCTATACGTGTATCCTAGGTACACGTATAGAGGTACGTGTACCTCTATACGTACGTACGGAACACGTACGTCTTCCCTCAGGTAACCGTCTTTACCTCAGGTAACCGTCTTGCAGCACCACAGTGGCAATCATAGACTCGTGCCAA
The DNA here is from genome assembly GCF_040958095.1 of Procambarus clarkii. NCBI lineage: Eukaryota > Metazoa > Arthropoda > Malacostraca > Decapoda > Cambaridae > Procambarus > Procambarus clarkii. The sequence continues at coordinate 20,229,133 of NC_091234.1, read as the reverse complement.
CTAGGCAACTCAACAGCAGGTTCAGAAATGGGGCCCAGGAGATAAAGCTCACAAAATACTCACTCACAGGCTTCCAGTCATTAACAAAAGCAAACTGGTATCCGACTTCTTCTGGAAGAAGTTGCCTGGAATTAGATTTTGTACTTAAAATCTGGCCTTCAACTTTGTGGAAGGAAGAGGCTTTCACAACTACTAGTATCGGTGCATTCTACTGGTGGTCAAGTTCAAGAATGTTTATTGAGACAAGAAAATACATATTTCAAAGGGATAGAGTAGCTTAGGCTATTTCTACGCCCCTGCGGGCGTAGATCACCTGCAGGCTACGAGTATTTCCCAGTTTCTTTGACTCATTTGACAGATTTGAAGATCCCAGCGGTTCGAGTTCAAACCGTCCAGTAGCTGCTGAGAAACTCTACAGCCCTAAAGACTGCAAATGAGAGAATATTAAAGCCACAGAATGGGATCGAACCCGCGTCCCTGCAGACTCTTCAAGCGGACATACTACCACGAAGAACTTATCAACCAGAAGTATAAATATAACAGAGTCTTGTGATTACACTGTTACCAGACCGGTCGGAACACTGTTACCAGGAGCTGGTCGGCCGAGCGGACAGCACGCTGGACTTGTGATCATGTGGTTCTGGGTTCGTTCCCAGGCGCCGGCGAGAAACAATGGGCAGAGTTTCTTTCACCCTATGCCCCTGTTACCTAGCAGTAAAATAGGTACCTGGGTGTTAGTCAGCTGTCACGGGCTGCTTCCTGGGGGTGGAGGCCTGGTCGAGGACCGGACCGCGGGGACACTACAGCCCCGAAATCATCTCAAGATAATTTCAAGATAGCCCAGCCTGTCCTCTCAACTTGCCACAACGGGCAAAAAACGCTGTACTGAAACAGCCAAACCGATCATCACCCAACCTATCTTGGCGATCCATGCACACACACAAAACTTTAATGTTTGTGAACCGCTGTGATTCATAGTTCACTATTGTTTGCTCGTTGGGAATTTTGACGTCAATGCGATGTATTATGCGATAGAACAGGGTCCAGATTCACGAAAGCACTTACGCAAGCACTTACGAACCTGCACATCTTCTCTCAATCTTTGGCGGCTTTGTTTACAATTATTAAACAGTTAATGAGCTCCGAAGCACCAGGAGGCTGTTTATAACAATAACAACAGTTGATTGGCAAGTTTTCATGCTTGTAAACTGTTTAATAAATGTAACCAAAGCCGTCAAAGATTGAGGAAAGATGTACACGTTCGTAAGTGCTTGCGTAAGTGTTTTCGTGAATCTGGCCCCAGGTTGTTCCAACATCCTCTGACACTTGCAATCAAAATGGAAAGAGGGTTACGATTATAAATAATAATAATAATTGTTGAATTATTTTGATTATAAATGTAATCACAACATATATGTAATGTAAGTAATATTTCTATCAATGTATTATTATAAAAGAAAACTTATTTTTATTTGTCATGCTTATTCCAGGAACGGCGGCGATTCTGGGATAATCCTGAGGCAGTGTGTGATAGTTCATGGAACATGTGGATGACATTTGCAGCGGCTGAGGCAGCAGCACAGCAGGGAGCAGCAGCAGAGGCTCCTCCCCTTCCTCCTCAGAGGTCACAAGGAGTTCACACCATACCAGATCAAATATATGAATCGTACAAGAAAAAGATTTGTGACTGATATGAATCCCAGCACCAACACCAGAGGCACACACAAACTGGATAACATCGGCAGCACGTGACACGTAACATAACGCAAATTAACCCCCTAAATATGGACTCTTAAGACAATCTATGCAGCCTATGTGAGACCAATACTAGAACATGCAGCACCTATGAATCCGAATCTCTAAGCACAGAAGCACGAGATAATGTAGACGTTTACAACAAGATTGGTACCTGAACTAAGACGGTTAAGTTGTTAAAAGTCCACTACGAGATCACCATAGCCCATGCTACTAGGAAATTCTGTTCCCAGTAGCTGAATGTTTAACAGTAACACTACACACCAACCATTGCCTCCACCATCATACACCTCCCCTATCGCTCCCGTTTTTAATTACAAGTGATGAACCGGGATTCAGAAGCTGGTGTAATTACCGGATAACGTCTGAAATTTTGTTTTTATAATTTAGTTCAAACAAAAAAAGGGAGAGATGCGTTGCAATGTTTATATTGGGTGGTGAAATGGCCAGCGTTCCCAGGCGAATTATGTCCGAACGATTTTTCACAGTATCGAGCCCCAGGTTTTAAGTCTGGGCTCTTTTTCTAATATATATCGGCTTAGCGCTCTCTTTATCTTACCTGTGCACAATCTTACGGGATCCGTGTTCAGTATATTGTCCTCAAAGTTTGGACAACTTGTCATTCTCATCTGCAAGATTTCAAGTTACCGGTTCATTTGTCATCACCATTAATTCAATTCCGTCGCGTTAGTTCTTGAATACTCTAAAACTAAGGCCCTTATAAACTCAAGTTTCATATCTTGACCCATCACATGTATGTATGTGTATTTATCTGGGGGGTAGAACATAAGAACATAGGTAACTGCAGAAGGCCTATTGGCCCATACGAGGCAGCTCCCATCTCAAATAGCCTAAGCTACTCTATCCCTTTGAGATGTATTTCTTTCTTGTCTCAATAAACATAATTGAATTTGAACTTCTGTATTTATCATAAATTTTGACCCCCCAAAAATAGGCTTTAAAGCAACCTTTTCTTCTAATAGTGTATCGCATTTTGACGTATAATTTATTCAAGCCTAAATAAAATATGCAAAAAAAATTGTAGCAGTTCGCGAAATTGACGATGTCCAGTTTTCTGTTCGTGGATCCTCGGATAGGTTAGGTTCGGGCATTTTAGTACAATAGTGATGTTGGGAACGCTCGGGAGAACAGGCGGTTTGAAAGAGCTGGCGAGTTATCAGGGGCCTGATAGCTGAGTGGGCAGCGCTCGGAATTCGTAGCCCTAAGGTTTCGGGTTCGATCCCCGGTGGAGACAAATGGGCCGAGTTTTTCATCCTGATGCTCCCGTTTATCTAGCAGTAAATAGGTATCTGGGAGTTAGACAGCTGCTACGGGCTGCTTCCTGGGGATGTATAACAAAAAGGAGGCCTGGTCGAGGACCGGGCCGCGGGGACGCTAGGCCCCGAAATTAAAACAAATAATTTTATCGAGGTAAAATACACACAAAGGGATGAGGTAGCTCAAGCTATCCGTTCAGTACAACGTGTTCATACATATATTTTTTTTTTTTTTTGAGATATATACAAGAGTTGTTACATTCTTGTAGAGCCACTAGTACGCGTAGCGTTTCGGGCAGGTCCTTAATCCTATGGTCCCTGGAATACGATCCCCTGCCGCGAAGAATCGTTTTTTCATCCAAGTACACATTTTAATGTTGCGTTAAACAGAGGCTACAGTTAAGGAATTGCGCCCAGTAAATCCTCCCCGGCCAGGATACGAACCCATGACATAGCGCTCGCGGAACGCCAGGCGAGTGTCTTACCACTACACCACGGAGACTGCAAGATATACACACACATCACAAACAATAAACATATTACCGAACATTGAGTGATAAACATATTACCAGACGTCATGTACTAGGTGTTGAATTTGACAATATAATCTTGGTACAAAATTCCGAAATCATCTCAAGAAAACCTCAAGTACGGAACTAAATATAATCCCAATTCTGATTCAAGCCTTGATCTTTTTGCCTGCTTATAAACTATTCATCTCCCTCAGGATAGCTGACATTTGGCTAGTGGGTCATGGACGGGGAGGCACTCCGGTGAAAACTGCTATCGGGCAGTTGACCAGACCACACACTCGAAGTTGAAGGGACGACGACGTTGGTGCTATCGGGCACCAAATTTCTGAAGTATGACAATGTCAGACCACGGAGGAAAAATGAAACAGGAATTTCCTTAAGTACTTTCGTATATTAAATACATCTTCAGAAGGTCGAAGGTCTTTCTGAAGTATGTATGGCGATCGTTCGTGAAATTAACAAGTGCAACACCCACCATATAATTAACAACGTCTTCTCCTTACGTTTACAATCACATATTAAGTAAAATGTAGATGTTTATCTCTCAGAATGTTTGGTAATATGTTTATTGTTTGTGATGTGTTTATATGTATGTATTAACACGATGTACTGAACGGGGTGAGAATAGCTTGAGCTACCTCATCCCTTTGTGTGTATTTTACCTCAATCTTATTTCAATCACATATTAAGATTACATACCAAAACGTCTATAAACATGTAGGAGTATCGGCATTGTGTATCGATTCAGACGAGCAGCGTGTGAATGGTGAGTGGTCGTAGTTCGCGGAGTTTTTGTGATATATGTGCGAGACGATGACTTGACGATGACATGATAATGACATGACGAAATAAGAAGCTAACAGAAAATATTTTACCTTATTTCACTGTCAGTTGCACTAAAAAGATAAATATCTGCTGGAGATAACTTTCAGCGCACCGTGTCAAGTCTATTGTGTGACCGTCAAGCTACATTTACCACAAAAATGTACAATATTACACTTGCAAGTACCTTAGAGTTTTGTTCAAGGTTATATAAATGTACAAAACTAAACTTAAAAAGTGTTTATGCACATTTCAAACTGATTTTGAACCGTTTCGAAATATATATTAAATTAGCTTAGGGTAACTTTGGTTCAGGTAAGTGCACCATCCACCAAATATTATATACCTATGCAGACGAGGAGTCACAATAACGTGGCTGAAATATGTTGACCAGATCACACGTTAGAAAGTGAAGGGACGACGACGTTTTGGTCCGTCCTAGACCATTCTCAAGTCGATTTTGTATAAAATAGTCAAATATTTTCTGTTTTTCTTTTTTTCATCTTGCCATTATCGTCACACACATACATCATAAAAACTCCACGAACGACTACACGAAACGTCGTCCTTTCACTGTCTAGTGTGTAGTTTGGTCAAAATATTATATACGTATTTCAACACAGGAGTTACTCTGAGGCAACAGTAGTTGGTAGTACCTACCTGACGACGACGTTGATGTTGTCACAGTCGTCGGCGGCTTCGTCACAGAGGGAGCCGCGGGACCCCAGCGAGCGAGTCATGGTCTGATCCAGCGAGCTCACCGTCGACCCAAGCCTGGGCCAAAAAACACACTTGACATTAATACTTCACATTCTACAAACAACCAAAATTCACTGAAAAGAATATGAAATAGCATCAATAAATCTAACTATCATAAAGATAAAGCATTCTTTCGTTTCGCTTATAAGCTAGACTGCTCGACAGTCAAGCATTCGACAGTCTAACAGTCAAATGCTAGACTGTCTTGTGAAAGACTCTTATCCCGCCAGCCTGCTGATTTTACGTCATCAAGCCGACCAGTAATGTCACGAGGCTTCACTGTACTCTTCACTCTTCTAGCCTCAAATGAAAGGTCAACTCTCAAGAAACATTACGAGAGATTTCTCCGTAAAATGACAAAAAAGTTCATTTATTAATAGTTACTGAAATATATTAATGCATGTTGACCAGACCACACACTAGAAATTGAAGGGACGACGACGTTTCGGTCCGTCCTGGACCATTCTCAAGTCCATTGTGAGAATCGACTTGAGAATGGTCCAGGACGGACCGAAACGTCGTCGTCCCTTCAATTTCTAGTGTGTGGTCTGGTCAACATACTTCAGCCACGTTATTGTGACTCCTCGCCTGCATATATTAATACATCTTATTTGGTTAATATGCACAGTGAACTAGGAATCATTTGAACTCTGGGTCAGGTAAGCGTTCATCGCCCTTTTATCAAAATGATCCACAAACACATCTCACATGCAACAGGAATCAATGACTGACAAGAACAAGACAAAAACACACTAATTCTTGGATCAACTCCTAAAGCTTCATACATTCGCATATTTCACCTTCACCATCTGAAACAGTGCCCTGTCGCAAGCCAAAATTTCAACGTCTCAATTTGTGTTACTTTCAGTTCCATAATTTCTCCCACTGCTTATTATATACAGCTCTATACATTTTTGCTATATACAGAGCAAAAATGGTCAAAATGGTGCCGAAACATCGTCGTCTATGTGGTTCAGTCTTCTTATGAGGAATTCAATTACATGTGTTAGTAATTTATTAACTGCTTCAACAATAAAGTTTGCCTCCATACTTGGGCTGGACGGTAGAGCGACGGTCTCGCTTCATGCAGGTCGGCGTTCAATCCAATCCGACCATCCAAATTGGTTGGGCACCATATTCCTTCCACCCGTCCCACCCCAAATCCTTATCCAGACCCCCTGCTTGCCAATCCGACCATCCAAGTTGGTTGGGCACCATATCCCTTCCACCCGTCCCACCCCAAATCCTTATCCTGACCCCTTCCCATTGCCGTGATGACTTGGCGCTTTCTCCTGATAGTTCCCTTTCCTACCCTTCTTCTTGAGGTTTATCTTGAGATGATTTCGGGGCTTTTTTTAGTGTCCCCGCGGCCCGGTCTCCACCCCCAGGAAGCAGCCCGTGACAAATAATATACACCTGGAAGATACTGGAGGGCCAAGTACCAAATCTACACAGTAAAATAACAACGTACTGGAGTGAACGACATGGAAGAAAATGTAGAATAGAACCAATGAAGAGCAGAGGTGCCATAGGCACAATCAGAGAACACTGTATAAACATCAGAGGTCCGCGGTTGTTCAACGTCCTCCCAGCAAGCATAAGAAATATTGCCGGAACAACCGTGGACATTTTCAAGAGGAAACTAGATTTATTCCTCCAAGGAGTGCCGGACCAACCGGGCTGTGGTGGGTATGTGGGCCTGCGGGCCGCTCCAAGCAACAGCCTGGTGGACCAAACTCTCACAAGTCGAGCCTGGCCTCGGGCCGGGCTTGGGGAGTAGAAGAACTCCCAGAACCCCATCAACCAGGTAGCTGACTAACACCCAGGTACCTAATTTACTGCTAGGTAACAGGGGCATAGTGTCAAAGAAACGCTGCCCATTGTTTCTAGCCGGCACCCGGGATCGAACCCAGGACCACAAGTCCTGGGTTCAGGACTTGTCCCACAAGTCCCACAAGTTCAGCATTCAATTTATAATTATGGATACAAGCTTGTATAATTCACAGTAAATCGCTATTGAGAATCGATTATTTTTTTGTTTCACAAATACCATAAATAATTCTGGCAGATCATTTCATAACTAATGGATATATATAAAATTTATAAAATTATAAATAAAATTTTATATTAAAGATATAAAATTTGTTAAAAAAAAAAATAGGCTGTTAAAAAATTGTCGCTTTTTAGTTATTAAAAATGAAAATTAAACAACTCATTCAAATTAAATGACAAAACTTTATTAACTTAAAAAATAGGACAAATTTATTGCCGAGGCATTTTTAAAATTCAGTAAACTTCATTAATTATTTATTCGGACAACTCCATGTCCGAATCAAGCTGCAGCAGGTGTTCGTAACCAAACTCTTCAATATTTTCTTTGAAGCACTTGTCAATCAATTCCACAGATTCGTCAATTTCCTTCCCTGTATCGATGTCCTGGAGTTTGTCCGAATCAAACAGGTGCAGCAGGTGTTCGTAACCTAACTCTTTAAGATTTTCTTCGAAGCACTTGTCCATCAATTCCACAGATTCGTCAATTTCCTTCCCTGTATCGATGTCCTCCTGGAGTTTGTCCGAATCAAACAGGTGCAGCAGGTGTTCGTAACCTAACTCTAAGATTTTCTTCGAAGCACTTGTCCATCAATTCCACAGATTCGTCAATTTCCTTCCCTGTATCGATGTCCTCCTGGAGTTTGTCCGAATCAAACAGGTGCAGCAGGTGTTCGTAACCTAACTCTTTAAGATTTTCTTCGAAGCACTTGTCCATCAATTCCACAGATTCGTCAATTTCCTTCCCTGTATCGATGTCCTCCTGGAGTTTGTCCGAATCAAACAGGTGCAGCAGGTGTTCGTAACCTAACTCTTTAAGATTTTCTTCGAAGCACTTGTCCATCAATTCCACATATTCCTTAAATTCCTTCCACGCGAGGATGTCCTCCTGGAGTTTGGGAAGACGACTATAGGAGCCCTGGTCGAGAGGGCACCGCGTGAAGGGGTCCAGCCCGGACTCCAGTATGAGGAGAATCAGCGTCGACTTGTCGATCACCATCTTGGAGGAGTGTAGCAGGACCGGCGCCTCCATCACCGCCTGCGTCACGCTGTCTCTGAACTCTTCCGGGACCTCCTCCGATGATTCCTCGTACGGCACTGGGAAATGATGGAAGAAAATACCGGAATCTGCTGCCTTCTTCGCAAGGGAAGATAGATACTGAGCGTGGTCAAGTCGCAGAACATGATAGAGTGAACTAAATATATTAGATTCACGTATGTATCCGTAAGCTCTATCAAACAAGTCCACAAAAAGCTCGTATCCTTTATCTTCTAACGTCAAGCCAATTGTAACATATGACACGGTTATGGCAACTAGGGTATCTGCAGCGACCTTAGCCAGGCCAGGAGCTCTATAAATCTCCCCGAATTTCCTTAAATTCAAAAACATCGAATACAAATCGAAAGCAATCTCGGTCATACGTAACCCATCCTCTTCGTCTAAATCTAAGGATTCCTCTGCCATTTGTTTTAAGACCTTCATTAGATTGTAGAGCAAGGATACTTCTGGTCCGACATCAATTCTTGTTAACTGGTCAACTGCAGCATTACCAATACCATCAAGGTGGCCATAGTCATCAAGGGTGCATAACATATCTCTAAGTCCACAAAGTAATTCTGCATCTTTTTCCTCTGGATCTAGATGATCGAGATCCATATATTTTCCGTTGATCACCAGGCCTGCAGCTGCTTGCCTTCCAGAGGCGGCATCCTGCAAGAAAGTCTTTGGCCAAATGTTGATTAAAAGAACCATTCTCAGACGCAGGTACGGGTTAGGGCACATCTCTGGGTCTGCGAACATTGTTAGTATCCAGGGCTTCACGACAGACTCCATCGCGCTTAAATTGTCGTCATTTTCAGGGTCACAAGATGTTGCTAGGTCCATAATTTTCCAAAGGACATCTTCCCATTGCCCAGTCATCTTGACCGACGTCTTATGCAAGGAAAGAGTTAATGTGCACAAAATTCCAAGTTGTAATCTGCCAGCAAATAATATCGTAGAATAGTTATTATCCAAGACAAGAATGTCTTCAGATTCCTCAATAAAGTCTATCATTTCGTCGGCAGAAAATTCTTCACCAAGGTTCGTTACGTCGACTAAGATCGATAGTGGAAGACTAGGAAAACAATGAGCTACAGCTGTGGCATCCATTGTCTCGGAACGTGTGACAGACTGACAGAGTAAGAATTGTTCCAACACGCTACCAACTGCAAATGAATAACTAACTCTCTTGACCGCAGGTTAATATATAGGTCGCGCTAGGAGGAGGTGACGTGACAAGCCTGGAGATTGAGGCGTATGTGCAGGCTGCTTCACGCTCCCTCACTTGTTATTAATTAAAAATAAGTTTCTAGAATACAAATTATAGAAACAAACCTATTACCTTACTTCGAAAATTTACACACAAATTTGAACTCTTTGGTTATAAATATCTGACACCATTTATTATAAGGAACTAATCAATGTTTTCAAGGCAAGTGATCTATCTTATGTTAAAACCTTATGAATAAAGGTAACTGTAGAAGAAATGGCCCATACGAGGCAGCTCCTATTTAAAACCACCCAATCTCATTCATATATATGTCCAACCTACGCTTGAAACAATCAAGGGACCCCACTTCTATTATATTACGCGAACAAGTCTATGTGGGTGAGGAACGAGGACAAGTTGACTAGTTTAGCAGTTACCAGTGAGGATCTAATTAAACAAATAGTAAAACTCAAACCAAACAAATCCCCAGGGCCGGATGAAGTGTTTGCCAGGGTGCTTAAAGAATGCAAAGATTAGCTTTCCGAACCACTGTCTACCATATTTAATAAATCAACAGAGTTAGGCAGAGTGCCAGAGTCATGGAAGGTAGCTAATCTAAGAACCTAAGAATAAAGGCAACTGCAGAAGGCCTATTGGCCCATACGAGGCAGCTCCTATTCATAACCACCCAATCCAGGGAAATGAATGGATGTCGAGGGCACTTGGTGTCAATTGCCGGCTGGAAAGATATTGCAAACCAAATGCAATATCTTTCATAGATAACTGGGAACACTTCTATGGAAGAAATGAAATGTATGCTCGTGATGGGGTGCATCTATCGAGGGCTGGGGTTGTTGCTGTTGCGAACTCGTTGGAAGAAGTGGTTACAGGTGTTTGTTTGGGTTTAAACTGTTAGTAGATAGTGGTATGGGAATTGATTTGGAGGAAGGAGGTAATAAAAGTATGTGTTTGTGGGAGAAAGGAATTGGCAAAATGATCAGGGAAAGAGAAGGGCCTCAAAATAACAATTCACTTAGGGTATATTACACTAACAGTAGAAGTCTAAAAAATAAAATTAACGAATTAAATGCTCTTGTCTGCACAGAAAAAATAGATATTATTGCACTTACCGAAACGTGGATGAATGTAGAAAATAGAGAACTATTAGCTGAATATCAAATAAATGGATTTAAACTATTTCACCATATTATAATATGGTCGCCATATTATAGAATGGATATAAATTCACTTGAACGTGTCCAGCGTAGGATGACTAAGTTAATTCCCCAAATTAGAAATCTTTCATATGAAGAAAGATTAACAAAGCTTAAGTTGCATTCATTGGAAAGGCGAAGAGTTAGGGGTGACATGATAGAGGTTTACAAGTGGGTGAATGGACATAACAAAGGGGATATTAATAGGGTATTAAAAGTATCAACACAAGACAGAACACGAAACAATGGGTATAAATTGGATAAGTTTAGATTTAGGAAAGACTTGGGTAAATACTGGTTCAGTAACAGGGTTGTTGATTTGTGGAACCAATTGCCGCGTAACATTGTGGAGGTGGGGTCCCTCGATTGTTTCAAGCATGGGTTGGACATGTATATGAGTGGGATTGGGTGGTTATAAATAGGAGCTGCCTCGTATGGGCCAACAGGCCTTCTGCAGCCCGTGCTTGAAACAATCGAGGGACCCCACCTCCACAATGTTACGCGGCAATTGGTTCCACAAATCAACAACCCTGTTACTGAACCAGTATTTACCCAAGTCTTTCCTAAATCTAAACTTATCCAATTTATATCCATTGTTTCGTGTTCTGTCCTGTGTTGATACTTTTAATACCCTATTAATATCCCCCCGGTTATGTCCATTCATCCACTTGTAAACCTCTATCATGTCACCCCTAACTCTTCGCCTTTCCAGTGAATGCAACTTAAGCTTTGTTAATCTTTCTTCATATGAAAGATTTCTAATTTGGGGAATTAACTTAGTCATCCTACGCTGGACACGTTCAAGTGAATTTATATCCATTCTATAATATGGCGACCAAAACTGAACTGCATAATCTAAATGGGGCCTAACTAGAGCAAGATATAGCTTGAGAACCACACCAGGTGTCTTGTTACTAACGCTGCGATTAATAAATCCAAGTGTCCGATTTGCCTTATTACGAACATTTATGCATTGATCCTTTTGTTTTAAATTCTTACTAATCATAACTCCCAGATCCCTTTCGCAATCCGACTTCGCAATCACAACACCATCTAGCTCGTATCTTGTAACTCTATCATCATTACCTAACCTCAGAACTTTACATTTATCAGCATTAAACTGCATCTGCCAATCCTTTGACCATTTCAAAACCCTATCTAGATCAACTTGAAGTGATAGTGAGTCCTCCTCCGAATTAATTTCCCTACCGATTTTCGTATCATAAGAACATAAGAACAAAGGTAACTGCAGAAGGCCTATTGGCCCATACGAGGCAGCTCCTATTCTATAACCACCCAATCCCACTCATATACTTGTCCAACCCGTGCTTGAAACAATCGAGGGACCCCACCTCCACAATGTTACGCGGCAATTGGTTCCACAAATCAACAACCCTGTTACTGAACCAGTATTTACCCAAGTCTTTCCTAAATCTAAACTTATCCAATTTATATCCATTGTTTCGTGTTCTGTCCTGTGTTGATACTTTTAATACCCTATTAATATCCCCCCGGTTATGTCCATTCATCCACTTGTAAACCTCTATCATGTCACCCCTAACTCTTCGCCTTTCCAGTGAATGCAACTTAAGCTTTGTTAATCTTTCTTCATATGAAAGATTTCTTTCATATGAAAGAATCATCGGCAAATTTGCAAATGTTGCTACTCAAACCTGAATCTAAATCATTTATATATATTATAAACAACAGAGGTCCCAGGACAGAGCCTTGAGGCACTCCACTTACAACATTTTCCCACTCTGACTTGATTACATTTATACTAACTCTCTGTTTCCTTTGGTATAGCCATGCCCTAATCCAGCTTAATATAGCACCCCCAATACCATGAGACTCTATTTTTTTAATCAGTCTTTCATGTGGCACTGTATCAAAAGCTTTGCTAAAGTCAAGGTATACAACATCGCAATCCTTACCACTATCAACTGCCTCAACAACATAAGAACATAAGAACATAAGAACAAAGGTAACTGCAGAAGGCCTATTGGCCCATACGAGGCAGCCCCTATTCTATAACCACCCAATCCCACTCATATACTTGTCCAACCCGTGCTTGAAACAATCGAGGGACCCCACCTCCACAATGTTACGCGGCAATTGGTTCCACAAATCAACAACCCTGTTACTGAACCAGTATTTACCCAAGTCTTTCCTAAATCTAAACTTATCCAATTTATATCCATTGTTTCGTGTTCTGTCCTGTGTTGATACTTTTAATACCCTATTAATATCCCCCCGGTTATGTCCATTCATCCACTTGTAAACCTCTATCATGTCACCCCTAACTCTTCGCCTTTCCAGTGAATGCAACTTAAGCTTTGTTAATCTTTCTTCATATGAAAGATTTCTAATTTGGGGAATTAACTTAGTCATCCTACGCTGGACACGTTCAAGTGAATTTATATCCATTCTATAATATGGCGACCAAAACTGAACTGCATAATCTAAATGGGGCCTAACTAGAGCAAGATATAGCTTGAGAACCACACCAGGTGTCTTGTTACTAACGCTGCGATTAATAAATCCAAGTGTCCGATTTGCCTTATTACGAACATTTATGCATTGATCCTTTTGTTTTAAATTCTTACTAATCATAACTCTCAGATCCCTTTCGCAATCCGACTTCGCAATCACAACACCATCTAGCTCGTATCTTGTAACTCTATCATCATTACCTAACCTCAGAACTTTACATTTATCAGCATTAAACTGCATCTGCCAATCCTTTGACCATTTCAAAACCCTATCTAGATCAACTTGAAGTGATAGTGAGTCCTCCTCCGAATTAATTTCCCTACCGATTTTCGTATCATCGGCAAATTTGCAAATGTTGCTACTCAAACCTGAATCTAAATCATTTATATATATTATAAACAACAGAGGTCCCAGGACAGAGCCTTGAGGCACTCCACTTACAACATTTTCCCACTCTGACTTGATTCCATTTATACTAACTCTCTGTTTCCTTTGGTATAACAATGCTAGAATAAAAAGATAACAAATTTGTTAAACATGAACGGCCATTTATAAAACCATGTTGCGACTCAATTATTAATTTATGTTTTTCAATATGAAGACGAATTTTATTTGCTATTATAGATTCGAGTAACTTTCCCACAATAGACGTTAGGCTAATTGGTCGATAGTTAGACGCAAGTGATCTATCTCCTTTCTTAAAAACTGGTATCACATTAGCAACTTTCCAAAACTCTGGCACTCTGCCTGACTATTGATTTATTAAATATGGTTGACAGTGGGTCACAAAGCTCCTCTTTGCATTCTTTAAGCACCCTAGCAAACACTTCATCCGGCCCTGGGGATTTGTTTGGTTTGAGTTTTACTATTTGTTTAAGAACATCCTCCCTGGTAACTGCTAAACTCGTCAACCTGTCCTCGTCCCCACCCACATAGACTTGTTCGGCTGAAGGCATATTGTTAAGTTCCTCTTTAGTAAATACAGATACAAAATATTTATTAAAAATACTACTCATCTCTTCATCACTATCTGTTATTTGACCTGTCTCAGTTTTTAATGGACCTATCCTTTCCCTAGTCTTAGTACGATATAACTGAAAAAACCCTTTAGGATTTGTCTTTGCTTGCCCTGCTATGCGAACTTCATAGTTTCTTTTTGCTTTCCTTATCTCTTTTTTAACATTTCTAACCAGTTGTACGAATTCCTGTTCTAAAGTGACCTCCCCATTTTTAATCCTTTTGTACCAAGCTCTCTTTTTACCTATAAGGTTCTTCAAATTCTTTGTTATCCACTTTGGGTCATTAGTATACGATCTATTCAATTTGTATGGTATACTACGTTCCTGTGCTTTGTTTAGAATATTCTTAAATAAGTTATATATTGAATCCACATCGAAATCCCCATTTAAGTCACCTATCGCTGGGTTCATGTCTCGCTCCAAGACCGGCCCACACCCCATACCCAAGCCTTTCCAATCAATTTGACCCAAAAAATTTCTTAGGCTATTAAAATCAGCTTTTCGAAAATCTGGCACTTTAACAGAATTTTCTCCTACTGGTCTATTCCATTCTATGCTAAATCTGATTTCAGTTATATTAAGCTGGATTAGGGCATGGCTATACCAAAGGAAACAGAGAGTTAGTATAAATGGAATCAAGTCAGAGTGGGAAAATGTTGTAAGTGGAGTGCCTCAAGGCTCTACATAAGAACATAAGAACATAAGAACAAAGGTAACTGCAGAAGGCCTATTGGCCCATACGAGGCAGCTCCTATTCTATAACCACCCAATCCCACTCATATACTTGTCCAACCCGTGCTTGAAACAATCTAGGGACCCCACCTCCACAATGTTACGCGGCAATTGGTTCCACAAATCAACAACCCTGTTACTGAACCAGTATTTACCCAAGTCTTTCCTAAATCTAAACTTATCCAATTTATATCCATTGTTTCGTGTTCTGTCCTGTGTTGATACTTTTAATACCCTATTAATATCCCCCCGGTTATGTCCATTCATCCACTTGTAAACCTCTATCATGTCACCCCTAACTCTTCGCCTTTCCAGTGAATGCAACTTAAGCTTTGTTAATCTTTCTTCATATGAAAGATTTCTAATTTGGGGAATTAACTTAGTCATCCTACGCTGGACACGTTCAAGTGAATTTATATCCATTCTATAATATGGCGACCAAAACTGAACTGCATAATCTAAATGGGGCCTAACTAGAGCAAGATATAGCTTGAGAACCACACCAGGTGTCTTGTTACTAACGCTGCGATTAATAAATCCAAGTGTCCGATTTGCCTTATTACGAACATTTATGCATTGATCCTTTTGTTTTAAATTCTTACTAATCATAACTCCCAGATCCCTTTCGCAATCCGACTTCGCAATCACAACACCATCTAGCTCGTATCTTGTAACTCTATCATCATTACCTAACCTCAGAACTTTACATTTATCAGCATTAAACTGCATCTGCCAATCCTTTGACCATTTCAAAACCCTATCTAGATCAACTTGAAGTGATAGTGAGTCCTCCTCCGAATTAATTTCCCTACCGATTTTCGTATCATCGGCAAATTTGCAAATGTTGCTACTCAAACCTGAATCTAAATCATTTATATATATTATAAACAACAGAGGTCCCAGGACAGAGCCTTGAGGCACTCCGCTTACAACATTTTCCCACTCTGACTTGATTCCATTTATACTAACTCTCTGTTTCCTTTGGTATAGCCATGCCCTAATCCAGCTTAATATAGCACCCCCAATACCATGAGACTCTATCTTTTTAATCAGTCTTTCATGTGGCACTGTATCAAAAGCTTTGCTAAAGTCAAGGTATACAACATCGCAATCCTTACCACTATCAACTGCCTCAACAATGCTAGAATAAAAAGATAACAAATTTGTTAAACATGAACGGCCATTTATAAAACCATGTTGAGACTCAATTATTAATTTATGTTTTTAACATAAGAATAGCACTTATGTTTTTAACATAAGAATAGCACTTATGTTTTTAACATAAGAATAGCACTTATGTTTTTAACATAAGAATAGCACTTATGTTTTTAACATAAGAATAGCACTTATGTTTTTAACATAAGAATAGCACTTATGTTTTTAACATAAGAATAGCACTTATGTTTTTAACATAAGAATAGCACTTATGTTTTTAACATAAGAATAGCACTTATGTTTTTAACATAAGAATAGCACTTATGTTTTTAACATAAGAATAGCACTTATGTTTTTAACATAAGAATAGATCACCTGCCTTGAAAACATAGATTAGTTCCCGATAGTAAATGGAATCAGATGTTGACCAGACCACACACTAGAAGTTGAAGGGAAGACGACGTTTCGGTCCGTCCTGGACCAATCTCAAGTCGATTCAGATATGGAATCAGATATTTAAAGGCAAAGAGTTAATATTTATGCGTAAATTTCCAAAGATAATAGGATTGTTTCTATAATTTGTATTCTAGAAACTTATTTTTAATTAATAACAAGTGAAGCAGCCTGCACATACGCCTCAATCTCCAGGCTTGTCACGTCACCTCCTCCTAGCGCGACCTATATATTAACCTGGAGTCAAGAGAGTTATTCATTTGCAGTTGGTAGCGTGTTGGAACTATTCTTACTCTGTCAGTCTGTCACACGTTCCGAGACAATGGATGCCACAGCTGTAGCTCATTATTTTCCTAGTCTTCCACTATCGATCTTAGTCGACGTAATGAACCTTGGTGAAGAATTTTCTGCCGACGAAATGTTAGACTTTATTGACGAATCTAAAGACATTCTTGTCTTGCATAGTAACAATTCTACGATGTTATTTGCTGGCAGATTACAACTTGGAATTTTGTGCACATTAACTCTTTCCTTGCGTACGACGTCGGTCAAGATGACTGGGCAATGGGAAGATGTCCTTTGGAAAATTATTTACCTAGCACCATCTTGTGAGCCCGAAAATGACATCAATTTAAGCGCACTGGAGTCTATCGTGAAGCCCTGGATACTAACAATGTTCGCAGACCCAGAGATGTGCCCTAACCCGTACCTGCGTCTGAGAATGGTTCTTTTAATCAACATTTGGCCAAAGAGTTTCTTGCAGGATGCCGCCTCTGGAAGGCAAGCAGCTGCAGGCCTGGTAATCAACGGAAAATATATGGATCTCGATCACCTATATCCAGAGAACAAAAATACAAAATTACTTCATGGACTTGAAGATATGTTATTCAATCTTCATGACTATGGCCACCTTGCTGGTATTGGTAATGCAGCAGTTGGCCAGTTAACAAGAATTAACATTGGACCAGAAGTATTTTTGCTCTACAATCTAATGAAGGTCTTAAAACAAATGGCAGAGGAATCACGAAATTTAATCAGAGAGGATGGATTATATTTGACCGGGCATGCTATCCTTGTGTATTTGACGCTTATGGATTTACGGAAACTCTGGAAGGCTTATAGAGCTCCTGGCCTGGCTAAGGTCGCTGCAGATACCCTAGTTGCCATAACAGTGTCCTTTGTTACACTTGGCTTGACCTTAGAAGATGATGATGGAAGATACAAGTTGTTCGTATACCTCTTAGATGATGCTTACAAAGTCATAGGCGATTTCACCATATTTAGATCACTTTATCGTGTTCTGCGACTTGACCACGCTCAGTATCTATCTTCCCTTGCGAAGAAGGCAGCAGATTCCGGTATTTTCTTCCATCATTTCCCAGTGCCGTACGAGGAATCATCGGAGGAGGTCCCGGAAGAGTTCAGAGACAGCGTGACGCAGGCGGTGATGGAGGCGCCGGTCCTGCTACACTCCTCCAAGATGGTGATCGACAAGTCGACGCTGATTCGCCTCATACTGGAGTCCGGGCTGGACCCCTTCACGCGGTGCCCTCTGGACCGGGGCTCCTATAGTCGTCTTCCCAAACTCCAGGAGGACATCCTCGCGTGGAAGGAAACAACAATGGATGAATATATTCGTTAATGTTTGTGTACGTCGCCTTCTGCAGTTTTATTCAGACGATGAGGTAATGAAGTTTACGGAATTTAAGAGAGGCCTCTGAAATATATTTCTTTTCTATTTTTGAGTTATTAAAGTTTTGTCACTTAAATATGAACGAGTTATTATATATGAATTTTCTTTTAATAAATGAAAGCGACAATTTATTAACAGCCTATTCTAACCTATTTTTTTTTTTTTAATTTTATATCCATTGGTTATGAGATGACCTGCTAGAATTATTAATGAAAATTGGATTCCCTATAACGATTTACTGGCAATTATACCTGCTTGAATCAATAATTACAAATTGTAATCATTGTTATACTGAAATGTTAATTAGAACTGGGGATAAATGTATGGGGAAGCATATTTTTGCCAGGTTGAAAGCCAAGGATAGGGAAGGGGACTATCGGGAGAAAGCGCCAAGCCATCATGACTGCGGTCAAGATAATAATTTGGGATGGGCCGGGGGAAAGGAATATTATCCAACTGTTATCGTCGGTCGGGTCGAGGATTGAACGCCGACCTACATGAAGCGAGACCGTTGCTCTACCGTCCAGCCCAAGTGGTTGGGAGCCAAGGGAATGTAGACAAACTGTATTGGAGCAGTATACAAAATTCCTATCTAAACCACATACACGATGAGACTACGACGTTCCGTCGTTATTCTTCAGCTTATCTTGCTCTGGTTAAGGCTTAGAACATAAGAACAAGGTAACTGCAGAAGGCTTATTGGCCCTTACGAGGCAGCTCCTATCTATAACCAACCTTAGATTTATTAGATTCATTTAGATTAGGCAGTTCAGTTTTGGTGACCATGCTATAGACTCATTAGATCGCCTCCAACGTAGGATAAGAAAGTTAAGCCCTCAAACCTGTCATATGGACGAAAGATTGACAAAGCTTAAATGGGTTGCGTGGACATATGAGTGGGATTGGGTGGTTATAAATAGGGGCTGACTAGTATGGGCCAATAGGCCTTCTGCAGGTACCTTTATTCTTATGTTCTTATTATGAAAAACAGAGGTCCCAGGACAGAACCTTTTCCCGCTCCGACTTAACCCCCATTTAACTCCCCCCCCCAAAGGAAACTGTTTCCATACCAAATATAGCCATAATGGGTATAAATTGGACAAGTTTAGATTTAGGAAATACTTGGGTAAATACTGGTTCGGTAACAGGGAGGTTGATTTGTGGAACCAATTACCTCAATTGTTTCATGCGTGGGTTGGACATGCATGAATGATTTGGGTGGTATAAATAGGAGTTGCCTCGTAAGGGCCAATAAGCCTTCTGCAGTTACTTTTGTTACCTATGTACCCTAATCCAGCTTAATATAGCACCCCCAATACCATGAGCCTCTTATCTTTTTAATCAGTCTTTCATATGGCACTGTATCAAAAGCTTTGTAAAAATATCAAGGTACACAACATCACGAACCTTACCACAATCAACTGCCTCAACTATGCTGGAATAGTTGAGCATATGACCAACTAATCACGACACAGGTATTGGCTATTCCTGATTTTGAGAAAGAGTGAGAGGTGCACACTGACGCACAGCGGTATACCTATTGCATATTGTATAAGGGTATACCTTATTGCAATTAAGGTATACCCTTAATTCAGCGAGATGCGGATAATTTACCCCATCCGGTAGCCTATTTCAGCGAGATGCGTATAATTTACCCCATCCGGTAGCCTATTTCAGCGAGATGCGTATAATTTACTCCATCCGGTAGCCTATTTCAGTAGAAAGGTCAAAGGACCTAAAAGGAGCTGGAATAAAATGATGGCAAATTTGTTAAACATGAACGGCCATTTGTAAAACTTGTTGTGAATCATGGGAGACAGGTCAGATAACTGATAATGACGAAGAGATGAGTTTAATAACTATTTTATCTATATTTACTAAAGCGGAACTTAAATTAACATCATGCTTTCAGCCGAACAAGTCTAGTAAATACTTGGGTGGGGGAGAGGACAGGTTGACTAGTTTAGCAGTTACTAGGATGTTATTAAACATTAAATGAGTATCAATTGGCCAAGTTTAAATTTAGAAAAGATCTGGGTAAATACAGGTTCGGTAAAGAGACATCTATTTATATCCACCCAATCTCATATATATCTAACCTATAAATATATCTCTTGATTGCTTGAAACAATCAAGGGATCCTATTTCTATTATGGTACGCGGTAAATGGTTCCAGAAATCAACAACCCAGTTACAGAACCAGTATTTACCCGTCTTTCCTAAATCTAAACTTACCTAATTAATACACAAACGTAAACATTTTTTACGTTTTATACCCATTGTTTACCTATAGACAAATAGGTTAAAGTCAATGCTGCAAACAGTCTTACAGAAAGGTAGTGAAATAAGTAGAGACCACTAGTTAAACAATGACATTTTCTCATTTCACTGATATTAACCCAAACAATGCCATTTAACTCATCACCCATACGTCACTGGCAATCAAACTATCATTGATTACCAACTGTAGTGACGTCAATGCTTATCGATTACTAGCTTCCTGACCAATGAATGGCATCTTATAAAATGTCATTGGATGATCGATTGTTACGTCATAGCTCATCGAAACGCCAGAGGTCGGGCCAAAAGTGACGGCTCTAAACAAATCCACAAGGGCCGTGATGAGGGTTCGAACTACGTCCGGGATAATCCCAGACGCGAAGAAGTGCAACCGGGAATGCTACTGCCCTCACAAAGATCCCGCATGGGGGAATTGTGTAAATTGGCATTCCGCGAGCGCTTTGTCATGGGTTCGTATCCTGGCCGGATTTACTGGGCGTAAATCCTTAACTGTAGCCTCTGTTTAACTCAACAGTAAAATGTGTACTTGGTTGTAACAATGATTCTTCGCGGCGGGGATCGTATTCCAGGGACCTGCCCGAAACGCTACGCGTACTAGTGGCTCTACAAGAATGTAACAACTCTTGTATATATATCAAAAAAAAAAAAAATGCGGAACCCTTTATTGAATTTGCGTCTATCGTCACTTTTGGCTCAAGCAAGCGCTAGGTTTTGCACTGTTGATATCATCATTCAAATCTAACAATCTAACCTAACCTAGTATTAAGCAGTAACAGGAAAAAGCACGAACTTTAATAGTCAA
Source organism: Procambarus clarkii (assembly GCF_040958095.1). NCBI lineage: Eukaryota > Metazoa > Arthropoda > Malacostraca > Decapoda > Cambaridae > Procambarus > Procambarus clarkii. Next base: position 20,207,824 of record NC_091234.1, on the reverse strand, counting down.
TTTAGGTGTCATGTTGTAGGTGATCAGAGACTGGGCGCTAGGATAACCTATTATTAAGCGCAAACACTTATCTATATTATATATAATTTTCCTTCTCTAACTTTGACTATATAGTAGATGCTAGCTGAAAACAGGTCCTGAACCGGTTACATTAGACAGGCGGGGCCCAAGAACTGGATACTGCAGACACATAGTAAATACATGCTCAAAGGCAGCCCATCATACTGTTTTGAGAGTACTTATAGGAAGGATGAGCACCATGGTACATATACTGACGAACAAAATTAGAAATCGGTACTATCGAATTTGAACAAACCGGAAAACTGTTAACCAAACCACACACTAGAAAGTGAAGGGACGACGACGTTTCGGTCCGTCCTGGACCATTCTCACAATCTACTTGAGAATGGTCCAGGACGGACCGAAACATCGTCGTCCCTTCACTTTCTAGCGTGGTTTGTTCATCAAAATACTTGTATGTAAAACGATTAACCGTTTTCCCGCCCCTGGTTAGGCCTTCAACACTAAACAAAAGAATAAATCATTCCGTGTCTTCGGCACACTTACCCTTCACTGGGGGAAGGCAGAGTCGAATGTCCTGTGAAGCCTCTGCTGCCGTTGAGGCTGGAGCCCTCAGAGGTCCCTGAGCCCCCAGACATTAGGGACTCCCTGGACCCAGGAGAGTCCCCCCTGCGGCCCACTCGGCGCTCAACCATAGCGCTCAAGCGGTGCTCACTCGTGGGTTATCAGCAAAGTTCTACTAGCGAGTTGTTGTGGTGGGTCTACTGACCATTGTTTATACGACTTGTCCGGGCATGCCTGTATGGCGTTCACTTTAACAACCTATCAAACTCAGTTCATGTTTGTAGGCCTACAACTCATACAAAATCTTTGAAAAGTATTTGTTCGTCAAATATTTCTTATAATTATGGTGTGAATAATATACACAGACACACTAATCTGCTATACAAGTAAAAGAATAATTAGCCGTAGCCACTGGCAATATGTAAACATTTCAAAATATATCTACAAAACAAAATGGCCACGGAAAGTGATTCACGCTATTTCTTTAAGACTTATTCACAGTTACAGGAGAACTCACATCTCCTGAAACTACTGTCCGAGTATTTATTTATACATTTATATTCATATTATAAATTTATATACATTTATTTTTACAATAGCTATCTATATAGAGACCAAGTATGCTGCAGCATAGGCTACCGCTCGCCTCTATTAGGGAATAGAGTCCCCTCTATTAATGATCTATTGGGGAAGTATTTACCGGTGAAGGATAATTTGTATACCGTCTCTTCCTCGCGTTTCTCTCAACATTAACTACTAGACTAACCCTTCTCCTGGCCCCGGTTCGAACCGCGTTTTACTTCAATATATATATACTAATTATTTGTATACTTGTATATACACAATTTGGATCGTTGGGAGGATTTAAATTTGGGCTCGAATCATACAAGACCGTTGTTCTAACACATATGGCCCCAAAGTTACGGAGGATTAATTTATTAATCCTCCAAAATGGATTTCGCTTCCATTAATCCTATATATTTGTCTTACATTACATGTCTTTTGCAACATTCGTACGTTTCATTCCGAATTTACTTGACAAGTAGCCTATGTTTTCAGCCTAGTCTCAAACTTTAAAGTGTAGCTTGACTTAGCTTTTTATAATGCAAACTATTTAACGAGAACTATTTATTCAGTAACGTTGATATTAATATTGAAGGGAGGACTACAGTATACATTTAATTACCAAGATTTTTGGGAAATGAGATGGTTTCACATTATGAAGCAAAATTAGTTAAAAATCACAAGAACGATGTTTCCGATTTGGTGTTTTTATTATTTAATTTGATATAGCTTAGAGCGGCTAGCTACACAAGAACCATCCATTTGAATTCCACTTTGTAACTTATGGTATCTATGGCAACATATCCCAATATGTTCACTGAAATATATTCTCATCTCCCTAATATTCACCATGTGTGAAAATCAATATTTTTTTGCTAATAAGACTGGAATCTGAATTAACGAAGTGATCATTCGGCGGGCGTTGCTTTTTCCAAAGTATATATGTAACTGATATCACACTACGTAGACCTAATTACCGTACCTAACTTAAAAACTAGTATTACATAAACATCAGCATATCCTTATGGTAACTGCGACATAAATCATGCACTGGTGGGCGGAATAGGCTGATGACACGTGCCAAAGGGAGCTCCACCTGACGCATGCTCCCAACCTTTCCACTACTGCCATTCATAACAATGTTCTATTTTTCAACACTATATCACTGGCCGTATATAGCAACCCGCGGGCCAAGATTCATCTCACATACTAAACGCGCCGACGGAGAACCACGAGGAATTAAACACACGAGAAGAATTAAAACACTGGACGGTACAAGTTAGGGAAAAGGGTCCACCAGCGGAAGCACCTCGTCGTAGCCACTGTCAGGTCCTGACTGAAAGTTCTCGTTCAACTTGTACACTTCATAACTAACTATTAACCCTACACCTGCCGGAGGTGCGACAACTCCTCACAAAACAAGCTTCACTTCACTCAATTTAACTCTTATCATCATATACCGATCGTATTAACATGATCGTGATAGTCATACTAACTACGACGCCTCAATTATCGTATTTAAACAAGCATTAATCTAATAATAAAAATATGTAGTGCAACGTTAACTATGCGCTACAGTAAATACCACAGTGTTTGTTGACTAGGCTACATGGAACATCACATATATCAGTACAAACCTGTAAATCATCCGTGCCCTGTATAATACATCCCAATCCTGCTCTCAGCGACGCGAATCAGATAACACATGAACTAGGGATCTTCCCTAACAAGCAACACAAAAGTTTTAGTAGAAAAATATGAGAATTAAAGTAATTCAAGGGAATCGGACGAGTTTATGTATATTTTACATTACAATCGATACCGAGCACAAGTGCGCCTGCGCGGTGGGGCGCCTTGCTGGAGGGGGGAGGGGTTAATGCTGTGGAACCACGGCCAGTATATATGCTCCACTTATACTCCAGCTGCTGGAGAACCACGGCCAGTATATATGCTCCACTTATACTCCAGCTGCTGTGGAACCACGGCCAGTATATATGCTCCACTTATACTCCAGCTGCTGTGGAACCACGGCCAGTATATATGCTCCACTTATACTCCAGCTGCTGTGGAACCACGGCCAGTATATATGCCCCACTTATACTCCAGCTGCTGGGGGAACCATGGCCAGTATATATGCTCCACTTATACTCCAGCTGCTGGGGGAACCATGGCCTGAATATATGCTCCAGACACTTATACTCCAGCGTCTGGGGAACCATGGCCAGTATATATACTCCAGACACTTATACTCCAGTTGCTGGGGAACCATGGCCTGAATATATGCTCCAGACACTTATACTTCAGCTGCTGAAGAACCACGACCAGTATATATGCTCCACTTATACTCCAGCTGCTGGAGAACCACGGCCAGTATATATGCTCCAGACACCTATACTATATACTATAGTATATATAAAATTAATATTATTATATATTAGGATTTTGAGTTTAGTAAGGCATAGGTTAGGTTAGATGTCTAGGTCCTCTCGGCAATATTTTGTATTTGCAGTATGTGGGCAACCCATCTTGAGGTTATCTTGAGATGATTTCGGGGCTTTTTAGTGTCCCCGCGGCCCGGTCCTCGACCAGGCCTCCACCCCCAGGAAGCAGCCCGTGACAGCTGACTAACACCCAGGTACCTATTTTACTGCTAGGTAACAGGGGCATAGGGTGAAAGAAACTCTGCCCATTGTTTCTCGCCGGCGCCTGGGATCGAACCCAGGATCACAAGTCCCGCGTGCTGTCCGCTCGGCCGACCGGCTCCCCTAAATCCATCCCCTAATCTCCCCTAAGCAATCCTCAGGCTATTTTCATTCCATCCAGTGGCCGACCTCAAAGATGCATTCATCAACTTTACAGCCAGTCCTCAAGATGAAGTTCGACACTAAACCTACTCTCATACCACCTGGATAGTTATCACGATTTTGGTGATGATTTGAAAGCACAGTGGTTCTCAAATTAGTCTACTGGCCAAAAGACTATTAATAGAACCTTAAAAAAGTTTAGGTAAGTATCCAGATAGTTTAAAGAGGGAGGCTGGACACTCATTATAATCGCCAGACCACGTTCATAAATCCATTATCTAAATAGTAGTAAAATTCACTAAATGTACTTCAGTTCTTTAATGAACTAGAGGCTAGGCTGCATGCAGTCTTGAAGTACATTATAACACTAACTAAACTTAACGCATTTTGGAACCATTACGGTAAGGCAAAAATAAGCTTGGAAGTGGTGATTACCAGGAACATACCCCTGAGATATGTATTCTGTTTTTTTAACAATATCTAAAACCTTCTTTACCTATATTCTTCATCTATTTTATCCGGGCTATGGCGACCATAGACCGGAAAGTTTCCCACTTTCCCCTGAGAGTGGGAAACACGGGAATGATAATTTAAAATATTAGTTTTATAATCATTGTTTATCCCCTTCGGTCCGGCCGTGACTGTTTTACTTCTTCCTGCATGACTTAAGTGCAACAAACTGATACTTATAACATCTTGTTGCATGACCAAGTGCAACAAGATGTCATAAGTATCTCCAAGTTAGCGTCACTTGCGTCCGAGATGGCCAAAAAAATAGATGCAATAATGTCCGCCACTTGTGTTTACACTGTTAATTTACATGACACATGTAAAATATGGAGGAAAGATAATGAAACTTAATAAAGGGTCAGATGATGTAAAGTAGAAGAATGTATCATTGGGTTCATTCCCTCGTGAGCGTTTTTTTCGTAGCTAAGCTGCCTGGCGGACCAGTCTGAGTCATCAAGCTCTGGGCCAGTCTCATTATCTTGCAAGAACTCTTGCTATTAGTCTTACAATAGAATACATATCACATGAACACATATCTGAATTGTAAATTTAGGTCAAGGTGTAGGCATGAATGTCCTGGGACGCCCATACAGCCATAATGTTATATAATAATGATATTTTTTTCCAACTTGAAAAGCATCAACTTTCGCAAATTATGTCAAATATAGATAAAGACCAAGTTTTGTCCATGATAAGTAATTATCAGGAGAAAGTGCTAAGCCATCACGACTATATAGCACTTGAGAGAGATATGAGGATAAGGATTTAAGGACAGGACGTAGAGAGGGAATGGTGCCCAATCACTGAGATGGTCAGGGATTGAACGCCGACTTGCAATAAGTGAGACCGTCGCTCTACTGCCCAGTTCAAGTGGCATGACAGTTCTAAAGCAGTTTATATAACAGTAATAAAGGATAAGAATTCTGTGCAATTAATACGAGATTGCCTAGCAGTTATCTGGAAAATATACCTGCAAATGAGTTATACGCACAGCTAGGAAATATCATGTCATGCTTACCTCTCTTGACGAAAGACGATTCGACTAGATGTCCTGGAATCATTCAGAGAGTCCAAAGACCTCCGTCTGATGAAGAGTTGGTCTTTGTCCTCCATGATGTCAGCTCCCGGTGAGGGAGAGCTCCAGGCTTCAAAAATGGCTGTCTGCTTCACCGCGTTCTTGTGCTCCCCAGCAGCTGCTGTTTTCACGTGACTATCAACGTGACTTATAACCTGCAGCTCCTGTTGGTTTCTCCTGCCATTGCTAATCTCTTTCACAGGACTACGCTGCCGCTTGTCCAGGGCTTTCCTCGCCTTGGCTAGAAGCTTGTCGATCCTACGAGTTATATTGCCATCGTGTGCGAGGACCAGGGGAAGGATGTCGCGTTTGTTCTGAACAGCGTCACTCATTTTGAAGTTGCCTTTTTTGTCCTGCGTCACCTTTTTGGTCAAAAGGTCTTTTTGCCTTGTATCCTGTTTCTGTACGCTAGTTTCTCGTCTACTGTCTTGTTGATTTTCACTTTTAAAGTCCTTACATCTATTATTATCCTTGGAGTTAAATTTTCTACTTCTCTTACCGTCTTTCTTATTTTCAATATTAGAGGAACGTTTCCCTTCAACTTTTTCAGTGCTAATAAATTTGCCATCACATAAGCTGCTCCTTGTGACCTGTTCATCAGACTGCATGACCCTCGACATCTTCGGCCTGCGCTCTAAGTTCCCCGAGGACCGTCTGCACGAGGCTTGCCTGCTGGGATCCAGGTTCTCCTGAACTGTCACAGAAGACCTGTTCAATGTTCTGTCCATCACTACCTCACAGTACTCCACGCCGAAGGCTGCAACGTGTTCACTGTTTTGATGCAAAATAAAGCTAAATATAACTAATTATCATATGATAACGAAAGTTATCCTCATAAATATTTACAAAATGCAAAGGCCATCACAAAAATTAAATGGCTAAGGAATTAACATGAAATCTTTCGTGTCAGACTTGCATGGTTCACATTTCTTACACTTGTAAAGAGTGGAAAAGTTTGTTGTGCTACAGCTGGCTGAAGAGAGTGAGTGAACAGTCTCTCACATACAGGAGTATACCGGGGTGCGCGGATGCATTCCCTGGAGCGGTAACCCACAAACTAATAGATTATATCTGGATGGCCTAGTATAGGGGGCGAAGTGAGGCAATATGCGGGAGATTGGTAATAGCCTCACCTGATACCACTGCAGTTGGCCTCACTAGAAACTACTACAGTTAGACCTAACTAGACACCACTACAGTTAGATCTAACTAGACACCACTACAGTTAGACCTAACTAGACACCACTACAGTTGGTCTCACCTGACACCTTGATATCCCGCTTCACCTAGCGATAATATATTGTTAATGACGAATAGAGTACACATGTCAGAATTTACGTACTGGCAATTGTTATCCATAAATTGCCTGCAACTCACACCCTACTGCATGCTAGTGAACGATGTTACACTGATAATACCACTTCAATCAAAATATTGGAATCCCCTAACAATGCTACAAGGATAAAATTTAATATATCTATTTACCAATGCATATGCATGACTGCTAAAATACAGCTATAGGCTATGCCATATGCTATAGCAAAACACTGGGAATCTGTATTTGTAAACTATGAACAGGGATAAGTAGTCTTAATTCTAGCCTAGTATTCATACTAGGCTGAATTTCCTGGAAATTTCCGGCACGAAAAATGGAACCTGATTTCTGCAGTCTTGATCTAATTATTCTATACGCAAACTTTGAATTGAAGGTTCTTTACCAAGATGTAAATGTGCCTACTCACACTGTCTCCTAAAAGCAGATTTTGTGTTAACGCGAGGCTTCTCGTCTCTTCTTGGCAGAGTCCCTCCTCTTTCACTTATCGCTAAAGAAAAAGAATACGTTTCTACTTTCGACATTCTCAATCGACTTGAGAATGGTCCAGGACGGACCGAAACGTCGTCGTCCCTTCACTTTCTAGTGTGTGGTCTGATCAACACGTTTCTACTTTCTCCCTTGCTTATGAGGGGACTGTCATTTCACGTTACAGTGATATTTTGCATTATAAACACGGTGTGTCTACCCTAACAGCTTGGCGTGAAACATGCTAGGCTCCTCATCGCCCAGGGCTTTCCAGATTCACACACGTCGTTCAGGCATCCTTCATTGCTTCCTTATGTCAAGATAAATTCCCAGCTACGAGATAGCCTGTAACACTGCGCATGTCACTCCACAACACCTGTGTCTTGTCTCAACTGCCCAGTTAAACTCACACAGGTTTCATTCACTAATAAAGAATTAAACCTGTAGTGAAATCATGACACACCTTCCTCGCACGACTGCTATCACTAGAATAAAGCTCACGAACCGCCAGAGTTAATCCTAAAATGAATGGGAGGGAAGCCTCTCCTTGATTGGATCTGGATCTTCATATTTGGTACCACCAAGAATCTAATTCTACATGTATTGCTGAGACATGTTTGAGACATTTACGTGATAACGCCATGGGTAATGAAAGAATAATGCGTCAAGTGGAATTTTGCTTATACATAAACAAAGACAATACTAATACATGGGTATAAATTAAACTTCCTTCCGCTCGTCTAGGGCGGCTGCAATGATATCTTTGTGGTTCTTATTGGTCGTGAAGATGCTGATGTATCAAAAGGACGTGTGACTAAATGCAACATACTTTAGTAAGGAGTCCACAACCACTGGCCTCACCTGACACCTCACTTCTCCTGGCCTTACCTGATACCCAAACTGCTACCCTCACAACAGTTACAGCCCCGCTCCTGTGCCAGGTAAGTCCACTACGGGCTCACCATAGCCCGTGCTACTTGGAACTTTTAGTTCCCAGTACCTGAATCTTAAACAACAACTGCTAACCTCACCTCGCCTGACACTATTTCCTCACAGGCACCACCCGTAAACAACCTTCTTGCTAATGGACTCCGCGCAAGTCGATGACTGCTGAATGGGTTGGCCTTCCCTTTGTGGCCGGGAATCTCGCCCAATCGTTACTCCTCTGTTCAACATGCCGCCGACCTCATTATGAGGCAACCATCCCTCCGTGGCCTCACTTTAATACAACACCCGGTAGTATGGTGCTCGCCTACTAGTCACTCAAGCCCCGATAAAGTGAAGCCACTGTTTACTCGTTTAAAAAAAACAAGCTTGGTTGAAATGTATATGTTTATCTCTCAGAATGTTTGGTAATATGTTTATTGTTTGTGATGTGTTTATATGTATGTATTAACACGATGTACTGAACGGGGTGAGAATAGCTTGAGCTACCTCATCCCTTTGTGTGTATTGTACCTCAATAAACTTATTTCAATTTCAATTTCAATAAAACAAGCAGGTTGGATATGTAACTTATTTCTGTAACCTCCTGAACTTATGGGATCCATTAGCTCAGTATATAGTGAAAAATGAAAAAAATTACTATCATCCCTAAATTTTACTATGCACATCTCAGCTTGTAACAGCCACAGCTGTTTTTCCTCTTCTGTTTTTCTTGTGTCATATTTCTTTACTATAGTGCAATAACTCTTTCGTTATTAAGTATGTCACTGCACAGTAATCCCTCTTTCATAAGTTACAGAATTTCATAAAATAAATTATATCGTAGAAGGATGTATATAATACAATATTAAATTCCAGGTTTATGGTTACATTTTCTGGCCGGATCCAGTGATTGAATTGATTGGTGCCGCAGGAGGCGGCTAGTTCATTGTGCACCCCATACTCATCCAGTGGGCAGTAGCGCAAAAAGGATTACAGAGAGCACAAAATATCTTTTATGAGACCTCAACGGAGATTATTACATTAACAATTACATCTATCCTTCACATCTTATAATTACAATGTCAGCTAGTTACAGAGACTCTTCCATCTCAATAGGTATGTATTTACAATTAATCATTATACATTAATGGCAGGTCTTTTCTCTTAATACATAAGTGATTTAGCTATGGCGGTATTACAGGGTCATAGGAAAGCTGCTGTTTATTATTGTCAGTCTTCACACGACACTGCTTGTTGCTTAATCTCATGTAATTTATCAACTGGAAGCGAAACATGGATACAGTGCAATGTTTGTACTCACTGAATTTGTGCGCCCCTTGAGGGACTTGAAATGGACGGGGGGTAGAAATAGCCTAAGCTACTCTATCCCTTTGAGATGTATTTCTTTCTTATCTCAATAAACATACTTGAACTTGAACTGTGCAATGATTTCAGGCATTTTCTCCTTAATAATAAGATAGTTTGCCATTTCACGCGGAGTTTAAGATTTCTCTCTAAATGGCGCAATTTTTATTAGAATCTAATATGTAATGCTTTATTGTGTGTCCCTGTCTTTGTCCACACACTTTATACTTTACTTCATCCAGATCCCTATACAAGTCCAATTGCCAGAGATACTTGTAGCCAAGTTTCATATCACTTTTGTCAAGCTTTCTCATGGACGAATTAGTCATAAAGTTGTTCCAACAAGGAGTGAACAGTCTCACTTTTTACTGCTTTACTGGATGGGGGCCTGACAGCTGAGTGGACAGCGCTTCGGATTCGTAGTCCTGAGGTTCCGGGTTCGATCCTCGGTGGAGGAGGAAAGAAATGGGCAAAGTTTCTTTCACCTTGATGCGCCTGTTCACCTAGCAGTAAATAGGTACCTGGGAGTTAGTCAGCTGCTACGGGCTGCTTCCTGGGAGATGTGTAACAAAAAGGAGACCTAGTCGAGGACCGGGCCGCGGGGACGCTAAGCCCCGAAATCATCTCAAGATAACCTCAAGATATGGTTAGGTTGCGTGGGCAACGAGTCTGGAAAATTGAAGTGAAAGAATTAAAGTGAATGTTGACCAGACCACACACTAGAATTTGAAGGGACGACGACGTTTCGGTCCGTCCTGGACCATTCTCAAGTCGATTGTTTTTAAAGTGAATGTCGAGTCGATTCAATTAAAGTGAATGAAATTTACAGAAAGAAAATGTCGCTGTTTGTCGACATAATTGTATTTGTGCTGCTTTTTCATCTGTTTTCATTTCTTGTTTTCATTCTACTCATTATGCTCAATTAGTATTAAGCTTGGCATTTAAGTTTATCATGCCCGAAACGCTTTGCGTAATAGTGGCTTTAGGCATTGTATGTACTAGCTCTACCTATAAGTCAACCAATCTTTGTAAAAATTTATTGTATGTATGTACCTTACCTAAATAAACATTTTTTTTTTAAATGAATGGCGCTCTCAGTACGATGGGGGATTTCAGCATCACGTAGCTAGCTTTTTGACACACTCTGTACTCTTCATATAGACTAGGGTCGCTGCACAAATTCAGATGTACTTAAATATATTAATATAAAAACAAAAACAAAAAAATGGCGCTCTTACGGTTCCTTATCATCATGACTTAGCACAATGCCTCGCTCAACAAGGATGCCAAAGTGAGGAAGTTTTTACATTAAACCACAGAGCGAGATGCGAGTATCTCATTTGAAAAAACTAACAATCATTACGATTAAAGTTACAACTAATAGTTCTTACAAATTGGATTAAGCAGCCGATTTTCCCTTCAATTTCTCGCTTATAGGCTATTTAGGTAAATTTCAGCTCGAGGCGATCATACGGCATTGAAAACGGAGACGGTTCCTAACATCAGCTCTCAAACTACATATTTGTAAGGTCAATTTATAAATCTTCAAAATATTCGAAGCTCACATGCAACAACTGCATAATAATTCAAGATTTATTGATGTTTGACAGAACTTTTAGAGACGTTCCTCCATTTCTGTCTCTCTCCAAGATGCTGCACTCTATAAACGGGCAGATTGGCCTCAATTCAGTCACTCAGATTGCACGCTCACTCGGTGGAGTGAAGCATCAGACATGGCATCTAACAAGGTATGTTTCTTTTACAATATTGCAGCAGTTCTGGCAAATTTGAGATCTTCTCAATCCCAGTGCCCCCTTATTGTCATTTGGCTTGTGATCTTATAATTACTGAACGAAATATTTTAGCCACGTCTTTTGCTGTTAATTGCTCAACAGCTAGGATATGAGGACTGATCAAGAGCTAGGATATGAGGACTGATCAAGAGCTAGGATATGAGGACTGATCAAGAGCTAGGATATGAGGACTGATCAAGAGCTAGGATATGAGGACTAATCAAGAGCTAGGATATGAGGACTGATCAAGAGCTAGGATATGAGGACTGACTAAATAAGAGTTGGGATATGAGGACTGACAATGTTGGGACAAAAAAAACGAGCTGGGATATGCAGGCTTCCTGTCCTGGACAATGAGGAGCAATATATGTAATGCAATACAAAATGAGTCAAAACTTAGAATGCCATGTTGACCAGACCACACACTAGAAATTGAAGGGACGACGACTTAGAATGCCATATATAATTAACGTTGGGCTGGCAAAAAACGTGAATAACCTTTCGTTCTTTATCCGCAAAGTGAAGTTATCCACTGAAAAACGTGGAGTTATACACTCAATACGTCTCTTAATAGCCTTCCCACGACTAAGACTTCCCCACGATAGCAGCCTGACGATTAAATGGGACCTCAGCACACTATACATTTACTGAACAAAAATTTTACCACTTACGGATTAGTCATGCCCGTGCCAAATCTCGGGTGGCATCAATCATCAATCGACTAATAATTCCTCCTCTCCACAGCTGCAGCTGTATTTCGGCTTCCGAAGTTCCTGCTCATGGCGCGTCAGAATTGGTGAGTGTCCGTCTAATCTCGCTGCATTTTATGTACTATACAGATATGCGTTTCTCAATTAATATACTCGCAAATGGGTTGTATATGGTATACAAATATGCGTGAGGGGGGATTCATCAGTGAGCTTTCTCTTCCCATAGCTATGGCACTGAAGGGGGTTACATACGACGGCCATCCCATAGACCTTAGGAAAAATGAAAACGTAAGGCACAAGTTGACAACAGAGCTGCTCTTTTCTCGGCAACGAAGTGTTGGATATCATGGTATCTTATATTAGAAAGCATTTCTCAGATTACTGGTCGGCTATAATGCTAGCAATTAAGAGATCCTATGATTTGCCCGAAACGCATTGCGTAATAGTGGCTTTAGGCATTGTATGTACTAGCTCTATCTATATATCAATCCATTAATGTAACATCACTTGTATGTATATACCTTACCTGAATAAACATCTGAATCTGAATCTGTAAATTAAACATATGACGTCCAACAGAAGAATGCTGCTTATCGAGAGGTGAACCAGATGGGTCAAGTGCCGGCGCTTGTCGTCGGCAAACAAGTGATAACACAGTCGGTAAGTGATGCTGAGTGAACAATAACAACTTTGAGTGACGCAGGGATACAATTATATGCTGGGTGAATAATGTAATAATTGAATAACGGCAGTGACGTATGTTCTCTATCCACTCGAGGCGATGGTACAGACGCTCTTCCGTTAGATTCCCCGGTCTAAATGGTTGGCCACTGTTTCTTCACTTAATCCGCCTATTAAGCTCTTATCCTCCGTGCTATATAATCCGTAACTTAGCACTATATCTGGGTAATTGCCTAAGTGACGTGAACACTTATTTACAAATTGGAGAACACAGATGAACCGCAGCCTCATGAGCCACATAATGGATTCATAAAATCAACCTCATGGTTCATTTAGCTAAGCAAGTGACAATCTTGTGAAGCTAGTTATACATGTGTTAATATTACACATATACATATCAATAGTCCTTTTACCAGCTTCTTGACGTTTATTGATGGCTAAGATTTTACCTGAGGGCCACTAACTCTAGTGGCCTCGACGAAGACAGGAAGCTGGCGACTTGTCGAAGGTCCCCCCATTTGCCCCCCCCCCCCAAGTATTATCCTCCAAGAATACTCTACTAATGCTCCAGACTGACCTTCAAAGTTTTCTTCATTCTAAAAGTAACGCAGAATGTACTCTAGCATCGCAACATGTCAATTCATCCTCCAAGCCGTTCTTGTCTGCACTGCAACCATTCCCCAAAAGCCTCACGTACTCATCTTTTTTGTTTTCATACCTTAAAAGTAAAAAAAAAAACCTAATAAAATACCATATTATTACTTTATAACTATGTATATATGTTAGGCGTTTTGGTTATGTAGACAATTATATAATTTGAAACCCCCTGGGTGAATTATTTAGATATATGCGATTCAGATAAAGGGGTGAAGCACTATTCGAAAAAAATTCGAACACAATCAGTTGTCATGTGTATTGTTTTTATTCATAAACAGTGGGACTTGCCAGATTATCATCATCTTGGCATTTATTATGACTATGGGCCAATGTTCATAAGGATGGGCTGAGGTGAATAAAAGATTTTGAATAGTGTGCTTTAGTGAAGCATTTTCCTATGAAAGATTCGTATCTGCCCAATTTGAGTTATTTGAAGTGTGTTTGCTTAAGATATCGACTAAACAGGCTATGATCGTTTATTTAAATGTTTTTTTATATTACAGAATTGCTACTAGCAAAATGAAGTTTTTTGTAGGCCGGATTTGTAATTTCAGAATAGGCTTATCTCATTGTATGAGACCTTTAAAAGACAGTACTGTACATGGAGAATATTATTACAGACTAATTATTTCAAATTTCAAATGCAATGCATACAATGGCAACAGACTGAAGTTCAACAAACCACAATGTAGGACAGAAAACAAAAGATGTTTTTTTCCAACTATAGAGATACAAACCTATGGAATCAACTATTCCCTGAAGCCATAATTAAATGCCAAGAGACTGCAATTCAAATTCCAGTTGGAAAAAATCTTCAGGAACAATGGGAAGGGGGGGGGGGTATCTTTGACAAGCCACCAGCTTTCTGTCCCTTCCCAGGCCACTGGAGATGTAGTGATCCTCAGGTAAATTGAGGTAAATACATCAGCTCATCCTCTCAAGTTGTCACGTCACAAAAATGTTCTAAATTTTCCTGACCTAACCGAGGAGCCACGAATAGAGAAAACAACAGCCCAAAAATTTTGCAAGCTAGTACATACATACAATGCCTAAAGCCACTATTACGCAAAGCGTTTCGGGCAGGAAAAACACTCAAACTAAAACTTAATACTAATTGAGATTAAAGTATAAATTGTGTTGAGAAAAAAATCAGAAAAAAATGAACAAGCTCTATAATTTATAGTACTGTACATAATATTTTAGCCGTTGGAAATTTATACATCAAAATGTGATGTACAATTTGAGAGGGTAGGCTGAATACACAGTATAGTATATGCAAATGTCACCCCTGTTTTCAAAAATGGCAGAAGAGTTCAGCAGATAATCACTGATCATCAAATATCGGTAATTATCTTTAAAATCTTCAAACAACCTAACTTCAAATATCTGCAAGCTCAGAGAGAATCCTGAGGGATGAAATCATTTATCATCTCAAAGTGCACAAGCTACTAAAATCAACTCATGGTTTTGTTACAAATAAATCCTCCCTTACAAACCTGTTCACATTTTTAGAGATGGAAACCAACTATTCAGAGAAAGGACTTCCAGCAGACGTAGTATATATGAACTTCTTGAAAGCTTTTAATAAGGTATTATATAAAAGCCTGGCAAGGAAATTACAAACACATGGAATAAATGGTAAAGTACTAGAATCGATAAATCAATGGTAGAAGCAAAGGGTTGAAATGAATCTGACTGGAGAAATGTGGTGAATGGGGTACCGCAAGGCTGAGTCTTGGGGCCAACCCGTTTTGTCATATATTGTACATCAATGACATAGATGAGAATATTATAAACCACATCAATTTTGCAGATGACATATGATCTATGGTAAAATAGGAAGCCAAAAATTATATGGAGGCCTTACAAAGAGATCTACATTAACTCCACAAATAGTGGAAGCCTGACATTTTTAAACATTGAAAAATGCAAGACTTTGCATGTAGATGCAGGCGATGAGTCACAATAACGTGGCTAAAGTATGTTGACCAGACCACACACTAGAAGGTGAAGGGACGACGATGTTTCGGTTTGTCCTGGACCATTCTCAAGTCGATTGATCGATTGATCATTCTCATTCTCAAATCGACTTGAGAATGGTCCAGATCGGACCAAAACTTCTCAAATCGACTTGAGAATGGTCCAGATCGGACCAAAACGTCGTCGTCCCTTCACCTTCTAGTGTGTGGTCTGGTCAACATACTTTGCATGTAGAGCATAACAATGCACATCACAACTATCAAATCATACTACATGCAGCAGGTTGACCAAGAAAAGAACCTAGGAGTCAGAATCCATTTAATGTTGCACAAGCACGAGCTGCAGTATGTGTGTAAAAAAAAAAAAAAAAAAAAAACACACACAGCAACAAAAAATCATCCCAGAACTAAGTACAGTAGACTCATATCAAGAATTGTTGAGGGCCACATGATTAACAACACTGCAGAGCAGACATGACAGGGTTCATCTTATTTAAACTTTCAAAATACCGAACAAGTTAAGAAGATATTAATCCAGACCACTTCTTCTGAAGGTCATATGTAACACAAACAAGGAGCAACAGTTTTAAGTTCAACAAGCCACAATGTAGGATAGAAAAACAGATGTTCTTCTTCCCACAGGGTTATAAACCCATTGAACTGCCCATCTGTCAAAAGCATAAATGCCAAGATGTTACTCCAATTCAAAATCCAGTTGGAAAAAAACCCTCAGGAAAAAATGGGGGACCTTTAGGGGCCAGGTAGTAGGTGCGCTTTCGATCGAGTCACAATCGGGAATTTCGGGTTCAAATACTGGTTGGGACAGAAATGGTTAGGCGCATGTCCGATCACCTAATACTTCTGTTCACCTAGCAGTAAACAGGTATCCAGAGTTAGTCAGCTGCTTGTGGTGTTGTATCCTGAGAAGGGTCAGTAGTTCGACCTTGCAGGGGGCCTCGATAGTAATACAATGTTAATACAGTACGTTGTAGTTCATGTAATACAGCCTAATACACTAGCAGCCTGTCCTGACACAATGAATTATTATGAATTAAGTCACCATTAATTAAGTCAGGGAGCCGGTCGGCCAAGCGGACAGCACACGGAACTTGTGATCCTGTGGTCTTGGGTTCGATCCCAGGCGCCGGCGAGAAACAATGGGCAGAGTTTCTTTCACCCTATGCCCCTGTTACCTAGCATTAAAATAGGTACCTGGGTGTTAGTCAGCTGTCATGGGCTGCTTCCTGGGGGTGGAGGCCTGGTCGAGGACCGGGCCGCGGGGACACTAAAGCCCCGAAATCATCTCAAGATAACCTAAAGATAACCAGGTTCCTGTCTCCACCGAGGCCACAAGATAAATGGTAACCAAGATAAATTCAGGTAAAGTGCAGCAATAGAACAATCTACAGTGTTTTCTTCAAATTTGACATACAATAATAGCTTTAAGAATTTAAAAAAAAATTAGACTATGTTGCAAAATAGCATCTTACATGACATGCTAGCTGCGAGTATTATTATATAACAGAAATGGTCAATGTGTAAGTAGTCAGATTCTTGTTAACATTCTCAAGGTGTGGTTTCAAGGAGTTCAAGTGTGTTTCAGATGACCATCTTGGAGTACCTAGAGGAGGCCTATCCGCAGCCGCCACTCCTGCCCAAGGACACACTCCTCAGAGCCAAGGTAACTTACACCTGTAATTACCTAAGTGTAGTTAAAGGATGAGAGCTACGCTCATGGTGTTCTGTCATCCCAGTACTCTTTGTCGTACCTTTGAAAATACTGACGGTTTTGGCCTCCAACACCTTCTCACTTAACTTGTCCTAACCGTCTACCACTCTGCAAAAATATTAAATACTAATATATAAATAGGCGATTTATAAATACTCCATGTTCATGCATAATGAAATTACACTAATGTGATGTATCGATGAGATAATCAGTAGGACCCTTGAGGTTCAACCCCATTCACTTTCTTGCACTATGTTCAGAAAGTACAAGCACCGCAATGCTAAATAAAATACAGTGTCATGACAATACACTGCTGTAACAAATTTATCATACACTGCTATGGCAAATACATCATGGTTTTTCTGCGTCACTAGAACATGTACTACTGTAGCAGTCCCCGTGGCGTAGTGGTAAGGCGCTCACCTGGAATTTCGTGAGCCCTTTAGCCTGAGTTCATATCCTGGCCGGGAAGGATTTACTGTATGCAAATCTAACCGTAGCCTTTGTTTACCCAACAGTAAAATGGATACCTGGCTGTTAAACGATTTGGCGGGTCGTATTCGAGGGAATATTAGGATTAAGGACTTGGCCGAAACACTACTTGTGCTAGTGGCTGTACAAGAATGTAAGAACTCTTGTATATATAAATAAATAAATAAAAATAAACATAAATAAAAATAAATACATCATATCCTGCCATGAAAAAAACATGCTTTGTCGTGGAAAAAAATGTGAAAATTTACCAACAAACATTTCTAGCACTGCTCTTCAACCTTCATTCAGTAGTCCACTACAGTAGTAACATTATGGTAAAGAGAAATACCATACCAATAAGAGGCATAAATTAGTGTAGAATATTTCACTTCTTGCAGGTTAGTTAGTTTAGTTCATTTATTATGCACCCCAATACCCATCTCGTGGGCGGTAGTGGAAAGGGTTACAGAGGAACATAATGGGCTCAGGGACTGAACTTCTTGCAGGTGCGGGAAATATGTGAACTCGTCAACTCTGGCATCCAACCTATACAAGGCCCTTCACTCTGGATGCACTTTGGCGAGGAAACGTGTTTGGAACGAAGCAATTTCAACATCACTAAGGGCTTCACAGGTGAGCACAGTTGTGAATATTAATCCCCTGAATGCATTACATGGAAGTCTTGTTGTAGTTATGCTAATGGTTACTTTACAACACAAATGCTGTCATTGGCAGCTTAATCTTGTAATCATTATATGCAACATGTGTTGAAATTTCATCACATTCTTGTAATGTAATGCTGCCATATTATAAAACTGTTCAGATATAATCAAACTGACTATACACTCAATAAAAAGTTTAAAATTTTTAATGTGACATCTATTGCTTTGTATTGTTATAAACCACATTTAGCTCCTGATCCCATTGTGTGCCTCAGTAATCCAGCACCATTTACAAAATGGATATGGACTGCCTTTAACCTTTTTACCACCACTCACAAAATGTGTATAGTGTACACAATCGATGAACGACACGCATTCAGGTTCAATAGTATTAAAAATGTAGCCAATTTATGTGCAATTTTCCCAAACCTCACAAATTTGATAATCTCTTGATCATTGCACTGATCAATCTCATTGTTATTCCCTTTAAACGTTAAAGTGGAAGGATGTATCCTAACTACTGGAGAGTGGTAATCTTGGAATCATGCAGTCACTGAGAAATATGTCGTTTTGCTTACACATATTCCACGGGCAAGAGATAAGACAAAATTATAATTTCAGAATGAATGTTGTGCATGATTAGCGGCCTCACAAAAAACCCAGCATTGAACGTAATGAACTCTCTCTCTCAGAACAAATCCACAAGGGCCGTGATGAGGGTTCGAACCTACGCATGTTCCCAGATGTTCGTTCTCATTCTTTCTCGTTCTCTCTCTCTCTCTCTTTTTCTCTTTCTCTCGTTTTCTCTCTCGTTTTCTCTCTCTCGTTTTCTCTCTCTCTCTCGTTTTCTATCTCGTTTTCTCTCTCTCTCGTTTTTTTTCTCCTCTCTCTGGAAGAGCCTCTGTGGCTCCCTGAAGGCATTTTGTAGATTCTTCCATACTAAAAGGGTCACATCAGTTTAAATATAACTACCTGACAAGTGAGACAAACAGCACCATGTTCTCTTGGTCCTCAGCTTTGGAGCGGGTGCTGGCTGGGTGCTCGGGCAAGTACTGTGTGGGCGACAACCTCACCCTGGCTGACTGTTTCATTGTTCCTCAAGTTTATAATGCTGTCATCAGGTATGCTAGATTCTATCTCTTTGGGATTTGGAATAATTGTTGTGATGCTAACTAGCCAAGGTGAATTCTATATGAAAGTTACACAGTTGTATAACAGAACTTCTCGAAATGAGATTCTTCTTTAAGTATGTAATATTTTATCACAATTTTTAACCTACTTGCACTTTCACCTATAATTAGACCAGGTTCACCTATAAATAGGTCAGTTTCTTGATGTGCATAAACAAATTAATTAAAAAATTATTTTTATGTTAATACATTGCTAATGATGCCAGAAGTGAACAAATTCACCTAATATTAGTTTGGCCATAGTGAGGAAGAAATGTTGATGTCATATTCTGAGGAATAATTCTCAAGCTATATGTAACAGATTCCTTAAGATCCTCTTAAGATCTTAAGACCATTAAGATCTTCCAGGTTCATAAACGTCACCATTGATGCCATAAACCATTGACATCAATGATTCGTAGCATGGGCATCAATTGGTGGATGGTGAACCACCTGACATGGTGCCCATCTTTTTACTAAGGCTCAGGAACAAACAAAGGCTTTCATTATTTTTCAATATGACAAATGATTGCCAGAGGCTAGACTCGTCAAGTAGTTACACAAGTACTAGCCCGAACCTGTACATCTTCTCAACCTTTGGCAGCTTTGTTTACACGGGCTCCGATACACTAGAAGGTTGTTTATAACAATAACATTTGATTGGGAAGTTTTGATGCTCATAATGTGTTTAATAGAGGTAAACAAAGCTGCCAAAGCCTGAGAAAAGATGTACAGGTTCATAAACAGATGTGTAAATGCTTGTTGAATCTTGGCCCAGGTTTCTTGTGTCCACACAGAATCTGTGGAACCTTTATATATTACAGGGCATACACCTCATCTCCCACAAGCCATTGGCATCCTATTGCTTGAGGGCGACAGGAGCCGTTTTTGAGTTAATAGTCTAGTTTAGTTAATAGTTTAATAGTTAATAGTTTAATAGTTAATAGTTTAATAGTTAATAGTTTAATAGTTTCATAGTAGTTTCTAGTTAATAGTTTAATAGTAGTTAATAATTTCTAAATATTCAAACAAGTCCTTCCCTTACCTATATTTATTTACAGCAGCCCTTTCTATTTGATTGTTATAAAATATGTCAAAATTAATAAATCAATTATATCTTTTGTATATAGTGAATCAATACGTTTAAGAGGTTGATATAATGCTGCTTCACTCTATTAACTTGACAAAGAAAGGAAACCTACTTTTCTGACAACTTATTATTTGTTAATATTATTTGTTGTATACTGTATGTACTTCCAAATACAGTACATTAATTAGACTCAGTATTGAGCTCAGTCTGTTGGCATTTTATAATACTGTAGTAACATTTCCTCAATAAGCCATACTCTTTGGAAATTGTAATTTATGTATCTTTTCTTCTTTCAAGAAGATTAATTCTTAGAATATAGTACATCAACCTTTCACAAAAAGGGACAAGATATATACTAAAACAAATTTGCATAAAGCTCTGAAAATGTTCAGGAATCTGAGTACTACAGCTTTAAAGCAATTTAAATAAAATATAGGTGTCAGACCTGACGTCTCAAACAATGCTGAACACGTTATCATTCCAGGTTCAATGTTGATATGAAGCCCTTTCCAACAATCAATCGTGTGAATGCTAGTCTCATCACTCTGGAAGCTTTCAAGAGTACACACCCTGATGTTCAGCCCAGTCCTGTGTAACACTCCTCCAAACCTGACATTAAAAACCACATCACGGACCAGCAGTGTATGTACAGTACTTGAAATGCAAGTACACTACCCAGCCCAGCATCTCGCGTCGCTTTACTAAACTCTTTCGTTCATCTATTACTATCAAGATTAACATCTTCCATCACTAACACATTTACTTTTTGTGAAAAGTAAAGTCTTTTCAGGAGGAAGTGACATTCAGTGCCGAACTTAAAGTTGCTTCCTTTCGTGCTACATTATGTATAGCCAATTTTGAGAAGCTGTAGCGAGAGGAAAACCAAATCGTGAGAAATTGTGTATTTCCAGTGTTCATTAAACTCTGGATTCATGTTTACAGACAGTAAGTTAAATCAGGATAATTCAGAAATAGAATTTCTATTTCATCAAGGCCTAACCTGGGCAAGTGTTAATTCTTCCAAGAATAGCTATCGTCAGCTCTGGCTTCTAACGGCCAGCAACCTGTCCTCAGTATTTTTTCATCACTGTAAATCTATATAAAAAAAAATAAATCTGTGCAGACAACATATAGTGTCCTCATTTGATTTTACATACCTGCTTGATGGGGTTCTAGGAGTTCTTCTACGCCCCCCAAACCTCCATGAGAGCTTGGTCCACCAGGCTGTTGCTTTCAGCGGCCTGCAGGCCCGCTCATATATCCACCACAGCCCAGTTAGTCCGGCACATCTTGAAAACTATCTAGTTTTCTCTTGATCTCCACAGTTATTCCGACAATATTTCTTATACTGTACTTGCTGAAAGTACGTTGAGCAACCATGAACCTCTCATGTTTATACAGTCTTCTCTGATTGTACCTATGGCATCTCTGCTCTTCACCAGTTCTATTCTGCATTTTTTCCCATATTGTTCACTCCAGTATGTTGTTATTTTACTGTGTAGATTTGGGACCTGGCCCTCAAGTATTTTCCACATGTATTTTATTTGATCTCTCTCTCATCTCCTTTCTAGCGAGTACTTTTGGTGAGTTTTGAGATGCTCCCAATACTTTAAGTGCTTTTTTCACACATTTGAAACATACTACATACTTTCTTGAGAGCTCTGTACACTTACAAAGCTTTATATCTCAATACTTAGCTCTTTGTAGATGTCTATAACAGCACCCATGAACACCAGAAATAATTATTGACAGTCCTCAAATTCATTTTACTGGGTATATATAAACCTCTTTTATAAGCATATTATTGCTCATTCCTAAACCCAGAAACTAAAAGAATGTAGGCTAAATTGCCCAGGTTAAGTGGAATGGATGCACACTGAAGTCATAGAAGTTGTCCAAGGTACTCAATATGAATTCTCCAAGTAGCTATGGCCTGTAGTCCTGTGTTGATTTATGGAGTTTGCACTTACTTGCTGGCAGTAGTGTAACAAGGCAAGTGTTGGCAATCTGGTCGCAACTATTGACAGCAACTTGCTTCTATCATCTTCCAAGTACCTCAACTATTTTGCCGTGAAAGATCAAGCCCAACATTTGGACAGGTGTAGTTCATGCATCCTATGCTGTATATCCAATTTTTGGGTTACGCTGGAGTTAACCCGGGCACTGGCTGCATGGTATCTTTAATGACTAGGCCAAAGTCAGTTCAAGACCGGGAGCCTCTGGTTTTAAACTACCCGAGCAAGCCTATGGCATATTGACAAATCCAAAATCATGCCTGGCACCAGAAGTCTTTGGGAGAAAACACTCACAGAACCCACTCCAGGTATGCTCCAGCTAAGCTTAAATGCTTGAAACTACTGGTGCATGCATTGGATACTAAGATCAGAAAACTGCATCCTCTCTCCCCTATGGTCAAGACTTGGGAAGAGAAATTGGCCTCGGCTCCTCCCTTCACAACCTCCACAGATTTAGTGTTTGAGGGTGACCATATTCCTTCCGATTGTTCAAATCAAAGATTAGAACACATTTCTTCACAGCCGAGAGATTGGTGTAGGTTTCATCACTGACAAATCTCTGGCTGCCAATATATAATTATTTAAGTATAGTTTGCACAGAGTTGCAGACGTTACTTCTGCATTGTAGAAGCAATAATTAAAAGAAAGAAAATTCACCTTTTTACAATCTTCCATTAATAATGTCATATGCAGTAGTCAAACCAAAATGTTAACAATGTACCTGCCTATATGTAAACTAATATTATACAGATATGTTAGTGATAAAAATTGACTTAAAATGTTAAACCATATAACTTGTTTTGCTAAACCTTAAGGGTCAGAGATCCCATTATGTGCCTCTTAACCATTTCTGACTACTGCTCACAGAATGGGTATGGAGTGCATAAATTAATAAAAAAAACTTCAGATTACTTTTAAATGACTGCCCTTCTGTTAACTTCCAAATCACTGCTAATTTCCAATATGTAGTTCAGTTACTTTTGTAGTTTTAAGACTTGCCTGAAATGCTGTGTATGCCAGCAGCTTGGCAAGAATGTACCAGCTAATCGCCAACATAATAAAATGAATGAACCTTTGTACCTACAGTATTACGTATACAGTAATATATAGAATTTAATAGCTACTTGATCAGTGGATGTTAGGGAAATGAGTTTTTAAGCAAACTAAATTTTATTGGTAAAAAATCTGTTATTATTCTTAATTGGACATAGCTGCCTTTTAGACGGTAGATTTCTTGGCCGTTCTCCAAACACAATGACTTAATGGTCGTTCTTGGAATGCGCGCAAAGTTTTAACCCGACACCTTCTTAAACCAGTTATGCACCCTAATGTGTGTGTTGTGACATATGGAAACCTTCCAATCTTTACAATTCTGGCTAAGCTGCTAAAGTATACCAATACACTACTTTTAAATTACAGACTAAAATGCTATATTACATTAGAATTACAAATAATCAAACATTTGTTAAAAATCTTGTGATATTTCCTGTTAAATAGTCATTCCTATGAAAGGTTTGAAGTGTTGGAAAATGTTCAATACACCAAGCCGGGAGCCGGTCGGCCAAGCGGACAGCACGCTGGACTTGTGATCCTGTGGTTCTGGGTTCGATCCCAGGCGCCGGCAAGAAACAATGGGCAGAGTTTCTTTCACCCTATGCCCCTGTTACCTAGCAGTAAAATAGGTACCTGGGTGTTAGTCAGCTGTCACGGGATGCTTCCTGAGGGTGGAGGCCTGGTCGAGGACCGGGCCACGGGGACACTAAAAAGCCCCGAAATCATCTCAAGATAACCTCAAGATAACCTAACCAATATTTAATGAATGTACTAACATTGTCCAGAACCAAATTGAAATTCCATTTTATCTTTATTTCATCCGTTGTCTATAAGACAACCAAGTAGCAACTTGCATTGATGTCACACTCAAATGTTCACCTTCAATGCAAACCTCATTACCATATCTAACTATTTGTAATTCAAGTATGGCACAGTAATATCAAAACAGGCTAACTAAAGGTGCTAATTACCATATTTCAAAATTGCTTCGTCGAAGGTTATAGCATTTCTTCCGGACAGTCGAGCTGATTGGAGGGATCGGCTGCTTTAAATGGCTCCAAGTCCTTGAGAGCATCATTGACCCGCATGATTGTGGGGAATGGTGTTTTATCTACCCTAAACCTGAAAATTAAAGTTTGTAAATTATAAATCAGAATTATTTCAGCATGAAACTAAATGCAAGTTTTGTCATTTAAAAAATAAATCATGCTTTAAAGTATAATAACTTTCCCATCATGCAATACAACATAAAATAATATATTGCAGCCTGAACACTTAATACAAATATGAGAACCTATAATACATAAAATTAATAACTAATCTATCTTAATCTAGACTCGTGCTCCCTTCCTCCACTTCCTCCAAATATAACTTTCTTTCACCTGTCAAGTTGCAATCTGTATAAAAAAAAAAAATCTGGTTCGTTAAATTTATTACTCCCCACTGACAAGCTTCACTTCACTTGCGACCAAGTTGGCAATCCTGGGTGTGATTCTCAGGGGAAAAAAGGGTGGACAAAAATGGTTGGACACATTTCCTTTCAAAACATCTCTCAAACACTTCAATAAAAAGTGAGTGGCCATAAGCATTTAATAGCCACTTCCTATACTATGAATATAGGAAATAATCAAATAGACTGAATAAGTTGTGAATCAAAGATCACTTGCACTAAAGAAAAAAAAAAGAATCTGGATTCCTCTTAGCTAGCACAATGAGAAAGAAGAAATAAAAGATACATAAAATAATTTTAAATTTACGGTAAGAGAATTGTGAATGTGAAAGAGCTTTAGCCGTACAGTTCTGTACATGCCAAAAATAAATTGATTATCTGTGGGGGCCCATGGAGGAATAACCTCTTTAACATCTGTCACAGGTTTCACATACAATCAAGGTCAAAACCTTTATGACGTGTATGGATACCTTTACCAATTTAAGGAACCATCTAGTATACATGCAAGGAGCCACTGAATCTTCCCAAACATTGTATTAAATTATTACCAGATAATCCAATATTTATAACAATACATAACAAAGTTATTGTCAACACACATTAATATTTCTATATTAAAAATCTACACTGTATAAACATTGTACTAATTTATATTGTAATATAGCAAAACTATTATTTAGGGCTACTTCCTGCCACAAGCCTTACCTGAATGCATTATAGACCTGGGGAACAAGGCAGCAGTCAGCCAGGGTCACTTCATCTCCAACTGAAAACTTTCCTGCACAGCCTGCTAGTAGCTGTTCCAAGGCTGCAGGGTACATGTGCAGATGAACATTAAATCATACATAAAAATCGCCAATAGCATGGAATGTTAACTCTATCGGCTTTAATTGCAACCGATAAGAGAGATTCCTATTTCATATTTCAGAAAATTGCATTTAAATAAAAAATAAAATAAAATGTTTATTCAGGTAAGGTACATACATACAAGAGATTTTACATAAATTGATCGATTTATAGATGGAGCTAGTACATACAATGCCTAAAGCCACTATTACGCAAAGCGTTTCGGGCAGTTTAACGTTTCAAAGCGTTTAACGTATGAATATTTGTAAAATAAGTTATCAGAAGTCAAGACTGGCTTGTGTAGTAGAACTTCCAGAATCCACTCCAGGTATGATCCAAGTATGAACTGATGGTAGGCAATTCAAATGTAAGCATGGGTAGCAGGAAGTTATAGGATTATTTATAGGTTAACACAAAAATAAAAATGATCGACCATTCCAGTACATACCTGGAGTGTGTTCCAGGAGTTCTTCTACTCCCCCGAGCCTGGCCTCACCTTGAGGCGATTTTTTACCTTGAGGTGATTTCGGGGCTTAGCGACCACACACCCCAGTCATCGACCAGGCCTACTCAGTGATCAACCTGGCCTGGGGCCAGGTTCGACAACAAATTTTGGGTTTCAATTTCCGAGCCCATTATATGCTTGTCACTAACCTTTTTCCAGCTATAGTACATACCACTAGCTAAGTAGGATGCATAATATATGGATTGAATTACTAAATGTCATCCCACTTAAACTTGGAACCAAGACAATTATAGTACACGGTACATTTCAATTGAAGCTGAATGAGGAAGTACTATAGCCTCAATTTGTATGCTAGGAACAAAATTTGTTCTTGACCAGTCCAGCAACGAGGAGGCCTAGTCGACGACTGGGGCTGTGGGGTCACTAAGCCCCGAAATCATTTCAAGGCAACCTCAAGGTTGCAAGAAGTGCTGAACTAACTTGGGGCATAGTGGATACGTGGGCCTGCAAACTGCTCCAAGCATGTCTGTTGGACCAAGCTCTTTAGCCATGTACTTGGTGCATTCTTTTACTTGAAGGCCAACATCTCCAGTGGCCTCGATGGGGACTGGAAGCCGGCAGCTTATCAAAGGTCCCTCAATTATTCCCGAGAATTTTTTCAGCCAAATTTTGAACTTTAGTTCAGTACTGCATTGGCATCTATGGTTTAGTGGGTAGGCGAGTTCATGGGTTTATTATAGTACCCTATTGGTGTAGAAGTTAAGAGTGGGTGTGGTTTGAATTTTACAATCTTACTAGTGATCAAACCCTGGACTCTCCTTTGCCATTTAAAAAAAAAAAGTGAAAAAAAATTTACCATCGGCTACATTGCCCAAAAATGAGGATAATCTGCCCAAGTACTGGTGTACAGGTTCCTTATGGAACCTGTAGGAGAACCCTCCTTTTGTTCCCCTCTGGTGCCAGTCTACCCCTGGCTCTTGTGTCACAATCCCTCAGTATATATATATATATATATATTTTAGATTTCAATTATGCCTGGAATATCACACAAATAATGCAAATTTTAGGCTCAGAATTAAGTATTTGAATTCTCAAATCATTGCAATGAGGCAGTAGAGATATTGACTCAACATAAGCTGCCGAAGTGGTACTCACCAATGAAACCTTTATTGATGTAGAACTGTGCCCATTCCATTTTCTTTTCATCGCCAACCTTCTGCAGCACCGACAGATTTTGTAGCGGCTGAATCCCAGAGGCTATCACCTCGCATACTTCCCGCACCTACACAAAAGACAGTTTACCGAATACAAATTCATCAATATACATCACTTACAAAATTAACACAGTACTAACTTTTTAATACCAAAATTGGTAAATAAAATTTCATGCAAATCATTTAAACATGTACAGGTGATATCTTCTTCTTCTTATCTTGAGATTATCTTGAGATTATCTTGAGATGATTTCGGGGCTTTTTAGTGTCCCTGCGGCCCGGTCCTGAACCAGGCCTCCACCCCCCAGGAAGCAGCCCGTGACAAATGACTAACACCCAGGTACCTATTTTACTGCTAGGTAACAGGGACATAGGGTGAAAGAAACTCTGCCCATTGTTTCTCGCCGGCGCCTGGGATCGAACCCAGGACCACAGGATCACAAGTCCAGCGTGCTGTTCACTCGGCCGACTGGCTCCCCGGTTTATCAAATAGTTTATCGAATACAAATTCATCAATAAACATCACTTACAAAATTAACACGGTACTAACGTTTTAATACCAAAATTGGTAATTAAAATATCATGCAAATCATTTAAACATGTACAGGTGATAACTTCAAGCTAAGGCATCGCCTCTAAAAATAACCATTGCGAGGCAAGGACTTAGTTTATTTTATTTATTTATTTATTTATATTTATTTATATATATATACAAGAAGGTACATTGGGTATGTGAGAATACATTGGATAGTACAGTATTTACATTCTTGTAAAGCCACTAGTACGCGCAGCGTTTCGGGCAGGTAAATACACTCGCTAAAGCATTCACATATTTCTTGCAATTATAATTAAAATAAGTAGGGTCCAATGCTATGTAAAGCTTATGGGTTGTGAAGTGCAGGTTCTCCCCCTTCCCCCCCATACACAGTTCCAATTCCATTTGTCAATTTTTCTCATTTCTAATATTATTACAGTACATTATAACACTGCCTGTTAGCACGACCCATTGACCTTAAACATTTAATGGAACCAACAAGAATACACCCATCCTCACCCCCCCCCCACACATTAATAAAGATTACCTTTGCTCTCAAAAACAAGTCCTTGGGTAGCAATGGCTTTTGAGGGTAGGCTTCTTCTAGGTACTCCAGGATGCTCATCTAAAAAAAATAAAAGATCCATTTAAGTATTTTAGCTATGACAAAGTATGATAGCACAAGAAATCTTCAAATAAAGCATTTCTTTTACAAGCTGAAACAAACGCACCACTAATACCTCCACATGCAGGCGATGAGTCACAATAACGTGGCTGAAGAATGTTGACCAGACCACACACTAGAAGGTGAAGGGACGACGACGTTTCGGTCAATCTGGGACCCTTCTCAAGTCGATTGTCATGATGGCACGATGTGGCATGATGACCACACTTCTAGTGTGTGGTCTGGTCAACAAATAATACCTCCACACTTCAGAACCAATGTCCCCCTTTTAAGTCTCCTATGTTATCTTATGGCTTCCCCCATACACAAACAGTAACTAACAACTATTCAATAATGTACTCACCGACTGCGTCAATGTGCGACTACCGATGACGAGTGCTGGAACCTGGCCCATGGGGTTGAGCTTCATATAGTCATCACTCACCTAAAGAAAGGGTTTGCAAATATTAGCCTACACCCATCTCTGAAAATTATTATCTTGCACTGTAAAAATCGATTAGTGTAAAGTAATTATCAAAAGAAGCTGCCAAGCCGAGACAACTATGTAGCATAGTATTCAAAAAGCACTAAATATCACTTGCGATGCCAATAAGAGAGCAGAAGGACATGGTGAGCGATATTAAGGTATCCGATTCACCAAGGATTCTATTGGGGGATAAATGACCACCAGAATACTAGTAAAGCAAGACATGATCATCCCGAAAATTGAAGCACTCAACAAGGAGGAGCACGACTAAATGGGGATAATACAGTCTAGACAAAAGGAAGCGGGACATTCTTCCATTAAGCATTGATAAGCAAGTGTGACATATGCAACCTAGCCAAAACCATTTCCCACTGCCTATTATGGTGGTAGGAGGAAGGCCAAGGGGGAAGAATATTTTTAAGAGCACACAAATTATTACCTGTATTGATAGGGTAGATAAAGACAGGCTATTTAACACAAGGGGAACACGCACAAGGGGACACAGGTGGAAACTGAGTGCCCAAATGAGCCACAGAGATATTAGAAAGAACTTTTTTAGTGTCAGAGTGGTTGACAAATGGAATGCATTAGGAAGTGATGTGGTGGAGGCTGACTCCATACACAGTTTCAAGTGTAGATATGATAGAGCCCGATAGGCTCAGGAATCTGTACACCTGTTGATTGACGGTTGAGAGGCGGGACCAAAGAGCCAGAGCTCAACCCCCGCAAACACAACTAGGTGAGTACAACTAGGTGAGTACCAGCCCAAAGACCCTGACAATAGCCATGGTTTGCAGACTAACCATGTTATATTAGATAATAAAAGGGCAGCAAACACTCTGAATACTTTACATCAGTGTTCACACTAGAAAGATTGAACAACATCCCATCACCCAAACACATGTTTGAAGGAGGCGAAGAGAATGAATTAAGGGATGTACCCATTACACGCGACACAATCAAGAAGAGCATTGACAAACGAAAAGAATCAAAAGCCACAGATGTGGATGGATTTCAATCCAAAGACACAAAGGAACTGGCAAATGCACTATGCTTGCCACAAACGTCTCTTCAGAAAATCCCTGGACCAAGGGATAGTTCCCCCTGGATTAGAAATGTGCAAATGTTACCCCCCTATTTAAAAAAAAAAAAGGCAGAAAGAGCTCGGCAGAAAATTATCATCCGATCAGCTTGACATCACACATCTGCAAGCTTATAGAGAGAATCCTAAGGGAAGGAATCATACATCATCTTGCAGAAAACAGTCTTGTAAAATCAACGCAACACAGGCTTGTTAAAAATAAACCCTGCCTTATTAACCTGTTCACATTTCTGGAAGCGGTAACCGGCTATTCAGACAAAGGACTTCCGGTAGATGTAGCTTACATGGACTCTACTAAAGCTTTTGACAAGGTACCACATGAGAGACTGGCAAGGAAATTACAGGCACATGGAATAAATGGAAGAATACTGAAATGGATAATACAATGGTCAAAACATAGAAAACAAAAGGTCGTGCAAAATGGGAATGAATCTGACTGGGGAAATGTGCTAAGTGGGATGCCACAGGGGTCCATTTTGGGGCCAACCCTCTTTGTAATATAAATCAATGACATAGATGAGAATATTACAAACCGCATCATCAAATCTGCAGATGACACTCAAATTTATGGTAAATTTATGGTAAAGTGGGAAGAAGTGAAGGTGATATTGAGACCTTACAGAGAGATCTACATGAACTTCACAAATGGTCAGATGACTGGTAAATGCTTTTTAATGTCGATAAATGAAAGACCTTGCATGTGGGGCATAACAATCCACGTCACAACTACCAAATTGATAGCACTACCTTACAACAGATAAATGAAGAAAAGGACCTTAGAGTCAGAATCCATCATTCATTAAAGATTGCACAAAACGTGGGAGCAGCAGTAAAAAAAAAAAAAACCAACCAAACCCTGGAAATAATCAAGCGTACCTTCAAGGAAAAGAAAGTACAGTGGGGCCTCGACTTACGATGGTAATCCGTTCCCAGAGACGGATCGTAAGTCGAAGCGATTTTTCCCATAAGAAATAAAGGGAAATGAATTAATCCGTTCCCCCATCCTCCAAAATATTAACTTACAAATACATTTTATACTGAATACAATTTTGTTCTCTAACTTCAATACAGTAAATATGCTTATCTTACCTTTATGGTGGACTCTTGATGGCTTATGGAAGATGGTGATGAGGGGGGAGGAGAGGTGTTACTGTTTGGAAGGGGAGTCACCTTCCATTATAACATCATGCAGTGATAACTTTTCTGGGATACACACACTGGCATGTTTTGCCTGCATACCACTAGGACCTGCTTGTGGTTCACTGCGTGGTTGTCTTACTAAGACTGTCTAAAAACACTTGTTTTTCCCAACATTTTAACACTTGTCTGTAGTAAGACATCACATTGTCATTTAAAAGGTCAATGCAACGGCCTGCTACAGCTTTATCTGGGTGAGTTTTTTCAACAAAACTTTGCAATTCTTCCCATACTTCACACATTTTTCTTAATGAGGAAGGGACATCCTCTACTGCCTCAACTCAACTATTTTCTTAGGTTAAACCTTACCACTGACTTTCTGCGACCCATGGAGTGATATACAATAATCAGTTTTATGTTCAAAAAGCAAAAAAGCACCACAAAAATGGAATTTCTTATAGGCGTGATCGTCACTAAGTGGGCAGCTCTAGTAAACTGAGGCAGGTTGACCCGCGTGACCGGGAACTACGCGCTCGGTCGACCCAAACGTGTACCAACAAATATCGTTAATCGACGACACTATCGTAAGTCGAGTCGCATTTTTCAATCAAATTTACACCGTAACTCGAAATTATCGTAAGTCGAGGTGCCACTGTAGTTATTCAATTTTACAAGTGTCTGGTGCACCCCTACCTGGATTATTACATCCAGGCATGGAGACCTCGTCTTTAGAAAAACATAGCTGCTCTGAAGAAGGTGCAACACCGGGCAACAAAATACTAGAGCTTAGTCATTTCACATATCAGGAGATGACTAACAACACATCAGGAATGGTTGAAGGCCAATGGGCTAACAACATTGCTAACTGGGCATGACAAGGCAGATCTCATCGAAACCTTTAAAATATTGAACCATTACAGGAACAACCGTGGACATCTTTAAGAGGAAACTAGATTGTTTCCTTCAAGGAGTGCCGGACCAATTGGGCTGTGGTGGGTATGTGGGCCTGCAGGCCGCTTCAAGCAACAGCCTGGTGGACCAAACTCTCACAAGTCAAGTCTGGCCTCGGGCCGGGCTTGGGGAGTAGAAGAACTCTCAGAACCCCATCAACCAGGTAACCAGGTATTTGGAGGGATATCGATCCAGTCAATTTCTTCAAAAGGTCAGATGTAACACGAATGAGGTGCAATGGGTTCAAGCTTAACACACCACAATGTAGGACAGAAAACAGATGCTTTTCCCCCCATAGGATTGTAAACCTGTGGAACTGCCTATACACTTTGGCGGGAATGCCAAAACTCTGCTGGGTTTTAAAATTCAGCTGGAAAGGATCATCAGGGCAAATGGGGGGACCTATGACAAGCAGCGACCTTCCTGTCATCATCAAGGCCACTAGTATTAGTGGCCCTCAGGTAAGTGCAGGTAAATATCCATTTATCTGGGTATTCTGAAGAGTTAAGCCTTCACTTAAAACAGCTCAGACTTCTTGAGTACTAAAACATTGTACATTACTGATTTATAAAGCCTCGTACAAACCCAAAGTATCTTATGCAGAAATTACAAAGTACAGTGATAAATAAACAGAGCAAACATGATCTCAGCAGACTATTTTGTTTATTTTTTTAAGAAAGTAAGACTACAATTAACTCAAAGAGACTGCATGTCCTTAGATGCTACAGTTCCTTATAGCAAGACAGGAGGTTGGAGGAGGATTTTTATATATCCATAATATATGTCGATTATATATCCTATACAGTATATAATTTAATACAGTATACACTTTATACTACTGTATATGCATTTCATGAAAATGTGTCAATAATTACTGGATACATCACATTGTGCACACATAAACTTAATACTAAAATATAAAAAACTAGTACTATACTGAAAGGAATTATTTTTAGACGAGCTAGTTCCTTAAAATAAGCTGCCTGGCGATGTGTAAACCCAAACTCAATAAAAATAGCTTTACATAAAAATCTGAAACCACTACTTTCAGATTTCAGATCTGATTCAGATCAGCACTAAGGTAAGCACTACTTACCGTAAGTAGAAGTATGTATACTGTATTCTAATTTTGGCCCACTAGCTGGAAAGTACAACAGCCACTATACTCTATATTAATTTAATGGTTTTCCATATTAATCTGAAGCAAGTATTATTTTACCTGTTCTTTTTTGAGAAGATGAACTGGACGATACTCATACTCTACTCCTTTGTATGCCAGAGCTGGAAAGAATAAAATTAAGACTGCAATGCAATACTGCATAAAAATTAGTCTAAATACAACAACGACTAATTACATTCAATCTGCAATATGCAATTATGGTTGAAATGAGGAAAACTAAAATTAGTCACTGCAATGCAATATTGGGCAAATGCAAATAACAATAGTTTCAACAACGAGAATGTTACCAAGACATTTGGCCTTCATAAAGGATACGAATGAGCTTCCTTTCCTTGTCGAGGCCACTAGTATTAGCGGCCCTCGGGTAAATTCAGGTAAGTAAAAGATGTGCGGATCCTTATAGTTGCCCAAACCACGCATTAGAAAGTGAAGAGACGACAACGTTTCGGTCCGTCCTGGGCCATTATCAAGTCGATTGTGATATAATAATGGCTTGGCACAATAATGATAATGGCACAATCGACTTGAAAATGGTCCAGGACGGACCAAAACTTCATTGTCTCTTCACTTTCT
The DNA here is from genome assembly GCF_040958095.1 of Procambarus clarkii. Taxonomy (NCBI): domain Eukaryota; kingdom Metazoa; phylum Arthropoda; class Malacostraca; order Decapoda; family Cambaridae; genus Procambarus; species Procambarus clarkii. The sequence goes on along the minus strand of NC_091234.1, from coordinate 20,173,576 downwards.
AGTGTGTGGTTTAGTCAACATTGTTCCAGCTATGTTATTGTAACTCCTCACCCTTTAGTTGTCGTCTATTTTGAGATATATACAAGAGTTGTTACATTCTTGTACAGCCACTAGTACGCGTAGCGTTTCAGGCAGGTCCCTGGAATATGATCCCCTGCCACGAAGAATCGTTTTTTCATCCAAGTACACATTTTACTGTTGCGTTAAACAGAGGCTACAGTTAAGGAATTGCGCCCAGTAAATCCTCCCCGGCCAGGATACGAACCCATGACATAGCGCTCGCGGAACGCCAGGCGAGTGTCTTACCACTACACCACGGAGACTGTATTGCTGGCAACAGAAGTAACCACTGGACTAGTTACAGTAGTTCCTGTTCCAGACTCACCACTGTGAGCACCATAATGGTTGAGGACAAATATCAAGAACTTTTGTTTGAAACTGAAAAAGCTGGAAAACTGGAAGTAAATTAATGATGGAAAAATGCATTTTTCAATAAAGAAAATTCCTTGGGAAGCATGCTCATGTAGTGTATTCAAGATATTTTATAAACTGCAAATATTTATAGCTCAGCATAGTTACTTAAACTATATTTTTTCAATTTCATAATTTTGTTTGAAATGATTTAAGTGCAAAGAGCAGATAATTTTTTTTACTACAGTATAAACGTAACAAGTTGTAAAAACGGAACATTTTTATCCTCGGACAATACCATATAGGTATTGGGCCAAAATGGACATGCATCAGGAAGGGTTAATGTAAAACCAAATGTAAACATATGTACTAGACTAGGGAATGGCTCCAGTGCACATGGGTGCAACATTTGAAATCATCAAACTAACCCTTCTTTCAGTAGCCATACATGGGTGCAACATTTGAAAATCATCATCAAACTAACCCTTCTTTCAGTAGCCATACATGGGCACAACATTTGAAAATCATCATCAAACTAACCCTTCTTTCAGTAGCCATATATGGGTGCAACATTTGAAATCATCATCAAACTAACCCTTCTTTCAGTAACCATACATGGGCACAACATTTGAAAATCATCATCAAACTAACCCTTCTTTCAGTAGCCATACATGGGCACAACATTTGAAAATCATCATCAAGCTAACCCTTCTTTCAGTAGCCATACATGGGCACAACATTTGAAAATCATCATCAAACTAACCCTTCTTTCTGTAGCCATACATGGGCACAACATTTGAAAATCATCATCAAACTAACCCTTCTTTCAGTAGCCATACATGGGCACAACATTTGAAAATCATCATCAAACTAACCCTTCTTTCTGTAGCCATACATGGGCACAACATTTGAAATCATCATCAAGCTAACCCTTCTTTCAGTAGCCATACAATCATTTTTAATCTAGTAAATTTTCATTCGAGATAGAGTATACGTTTCCTCTTGGTTCCTTTAGAAAAGAATGAGATGTTTTTAAAGATATCAAAGTAATATACAACACTGTAATTAAAGAAGAAAATACAAATCCATTTGCAGTATTATTCTGCAACAATCACCAAACAAGATTTGGCTTTTTCATTATCTAACAGGAAAATAAATACAGTACTGTACTGAAAACAGAATGAAACTGAAAACCATTACCAATGCAATTAACTGTGAAAACTATCACATTAGATACTAACTATTTATGAACAAAACATTATTAAATTAAACAAATTAGTTCATCATTAACTATGTTAGTTGTCACAGATGAACACTATACTGTATTTCCTAACATGGATATCTTGAGGTTATCTTGAGATGATTTCGGGGATTTTTTTTTTTTTTTTAGTGTCCCCGCGGCCCGTTCCTCGACCAGGCCTCCACCCCCAGGAAGCAGCCTGTGACAGCTGGCTAACACCCAGGTACCTATTTTACTGCTAGGTAACAGGGGCATAGGGTGAAAGAAACTCTGCCCATAGTTTCTTGCCGGCGCCTGGGATCGAACCCGGGACCACAAGATCACAAGTACAGTGTGCTGTCCGCTCGGCTGACCGGCTCCCCTAATAAATATATGAAGCCTAGCAGCCGACAAATTGCTAGCAAAGCCAAATGAGGAACAATTGTTGCATGTACTGTGAATAATTTAGTCAAAATTGACTAGGGACAATCTTCAGTAGCTGTGACAGGGGCAAAACGCATGTGGCTTTTGGATGGTCTTGGGGTGAAACTGGTCGACACTGCGATGTTCTTCATGCTCACTCGTGATCTATTATTCTATCACTTGGTAGCGGCTAGGATTAAGGCCATCCTTGATAATGGTCCAGGACGGACCGAAACGTCATCGTCTCTTCACTTTATTAAAACTGCATAAAATCCAAAATCAACTATAGAAAAATTTAGACCCCCATCTTTCAGCTCCTTGAGAATAATAATTCTCCTATCTTTCTTTTGCAAGGAGCAAGGCAATTCAGGAAAAAGAACCAAGTCAGTACGACTATAATACTTTGAAGGGATACAAGGATAGTGTCAAGGCACAGTGTAAAACATTGACCACTGGGGATTGAACACTAGCCCTGCAAGAAGCTAAGCAGATGTCCATTTATTACCAATTCTTTGTTTCCAGACTCCAAATGATGGAACATCTTGGCACATAAGGACAAAAAATTAACAATGTACAGCATATATTATAAATATCCAGCACAGGAAAGAAACTGTAGAAGGAAAAATATAGAAAAGAATATTTTCCTCACATTGGATATAGCAGATTATTCCTTGATAATACTGTACTGTACTGTATTAAAGGATCAAGGTAGTAGTCAGGTTCATTCGACTCGCAATGGAGAATTCTGGGTTTGAAGCCCAGGCAAGACAGAAATGGTTGGATGCATTTCCTATCACCTAATGCACCTGTTCACCTAGCAGTAAATAGGTACCCAGGGGTTAGTCAGCTTTTTGTAGGGTTGCATCCTAGGTGGGGTCAGTAACTCGACCTTCGGGTGGAGGTCCTCAATATAAACTTAACGTGTATGAATGCGCTCGAGCTGCTTGTCACCCGACACAATGAAATATAAATTATTAATAATCTCCACCACGACCTTCATGACAATTTTCACAATCTTGCTCTGGGTGTTCAGCTTCTTTCCTGCATACTACCCTACAACTATCTAGCTGCATTGCCTTCTGCCTTGCCTTGTGGTAGTCTTTCTGCATTGACACCCATACCATGACAGATATTTGCACACCCTTAGCATTCTATAGTAACAGATTCTGGGGCCACCTTTGTTCAAAATCACTAAACACATAGCTCGTGTGTGTATATCACGAAAATAAACACGTGATTAAAAATGCCTCCTTCTGAAGATGTATTAATATACGAAAGTACTTAAGGAAATTCCTGTTTCAATTTTCCTCCGTGGTCTGACACTGTCACATAGCTTGTGTAACATTAATCTGACTTCAATTGGACTCAAAATTCCTGCCAGTAACCCATGTCTTTGCCTAGTTCATTAATAATTCCAAATATCCAGCTACAACTAATATATGTCCAATCAACACCCACAAACCACTAGCTGCTTCTTACCCAATTCCAATATCCTAAGCAATCACACCTAGAACAGTTTCAAAATTCCAGGTATGTCCTATAATTACATATAGGGAGGTTTATAATTAAATCCATGTCACAAATCCAGACACAGACCTGCTATGGATTTACATGAGCAAGTGCATTACCTCTGCCTGACACAGCAAGCAAGGTATGTATGTATATATAATATATATATATATATATATATATATATATATATATATATATATATATATATATATATATATATATATATATATATATATATATATATATATATATATATATATATATATATATATATATATATATATATATATATATATATATATATATATATATATATATATATATATATATATATATATATATATATATATATATATATATATATATATATATATATATATATATATAATAAATTTTTTAGCAAGGTATAGGCCTAGCCTTAGCCTAAATGTGAACAATTATACAATGTTTAAATATACATACATTTAAACCAGTACTTAATGCACAACTAGAATTTATAATAATATCCAGGACTGTATTCCATAAGATATACGTATTGAAAATAGTCCTATAAAAATTCTTACTGTACATGATTATCAATGCTGAAGATCTCATTCCTACTGTAATTTTAAACCGATATTTTTAATTCATTAGTTTTACTTAAAAGCCAAATAATATTAGGAACTTTCAACACTGGCTAACGTGCAAAAATATCAGTTATACTTACCAATTCTGACACGCCAAGCGCAAGAGCTGCGGTAGTACGAATACAGGACTGGCTGTAGGTAAGAAAATTAAGGTAGGAGTATATTATTTTCTGAAGGAAAGGTGCTGAAGATTTGTACAATTTTGCTTGTTGGCATCTCAAAATATAATAAATGCATAAAGACTAATCTGTGTCTAAGTAGAAATTTAAAGTTAAAACTACTGAGAATCCCTATGGTATAAATGTCAACAGCATTCCTGGTACCTGTATATTTTCTTCAGTACTCTTAGTACAATAATGGAACCTAATGTCTAATTATGTTTTATTCTCAAGTATAATCCAGCATCCAACTCGCATACTTGGCACACTGCACACCGGAATTAATTCTGGATGTTTCCAGATTTTAGGCACCTTATTTAATTTATTTATTTATTTATTTATATATAAGAAGGTACATTGGGTTTATGAGAGTACAGAGCACTGATGTTTTACATTCTTGTAAAGCCACTAACACGCACAGTGTTTCGGCCAAAATTTCGGGCAAAATAATACCTTTTACTACCCTTATGATAGCCTAATATAAGAACAATTACATAACTTTTTTATATACTCAATACTTGTTGAACTCTGACCTGCCTTTACAGTAGATGGAAGACCACACTTAACAAGACTTCCTATCCTTCTGCCCCACATCTACCTGTAATTATGCACAGCCTATTTGCAACTTTCTCGAGTCCTAACACCCAAAATTTAACTACTGTACTGTACTGTAATTCCGTTTCACTCTATGAAGATATTGCCATAATGTAAATTTTTGTTTATTATAATAAATAGTTCATTGTGTCAGGGGGACAGGTAGCCAGTGAATATATATATTAATATATATAATATATTAATAATATATATATTAATATATAATATATTAATAATATATATATAATAATGTATATATATATATGTCGTACCTAGTAGCCAGAGCGCACTTCTCGGCCAATTATGCAAGGCCCGATTTGCCTAATAAGCCAAGTTTTCCTGAATTTATATATTTTTCTAAATTATTTCTTATGAAATGATAAAGCTATCCATTTCACTATGTATGAGTTCATTTTTTTAAATTTGAGTCAAAACTAACGTAGATATATGACCGAACCTAACCTAACCCAGCATAACCTAACCTAAACTAACATAACTAAGTCAGTAATTTATGTTCTTAATATAATAATAATAATTCAAATAAACCAATTGGAAACAATTTGTTGAAAAAAAATCACTCAGCCTATTAGGCAAATCAAGCCTTGCATAGTAGGCCAAGAAGTGCATTCTGGCTACTAGGTACGACATTATATTATACACACACACACACACGTATGTACGTACGTTAAGTGTGTATCAACGTCCTCCCCCTCCCCAAGGTCAAATTACTGACAAGGATGCAACTCCACAACAAGCTAACTCCTGCATGCCAATTTATTGCTAGGTGAATAGAGGCCATTAGGAGGCAGGATATGCACCCAACCATTTCTAGATACGAACCCAGAATTCCTTATTGTGAATCAAGAACAAACTCTACTATACTATCAGGACCTTTTATGTGGATATAAACCATGGTGGTTGTCGTAAAAAAAAAATGAGTAAAACTTGTTTTTAACATATTCATGTGTTGATTTGCCCAGCTATACAGCTTGTTTAGTATATCTTCCTCCAAGGCATACTCTGATGCCTTGGAGCATCACAACATTATAAATTTTAAAATTTATAAATTTATATTTTTAAATTTAAATTTTAATTAAATAAAATTATGAATGAATTATGAATAAAATTATTAGAATGAATGAATAGAAAGAATGCAGGACTATATAAGAATATATATAAGAATGTATAAACACACCACAAAACAGTTTATGGACAAAGACAAAGCTAGGCTAATCCATAGATTGGTTATGGCTAGGATCTTATGATTTAGTTTTTATTTATTTATTTATTTATATATATACAAGAAGGTACATTGGGTTTGTGAGAATACATTGGATAGTACAGTATTTACAATCTTGTAAAGCCACTAGTACGTGCAGCGTTTCGGGCAGATAGTTCATTTATTATGCCCCCCCCCCCCTCATGGCTAGGACAGAGGCATGAATTGCTCAATGCATGGGTATACAGTAGCAAAAATATAGTAAATAAACTAAATTGAATAAACCCAGTCAACTAAAGTCAGCTGATATGCATGCTGGAATGCTATACAGTACTGTATTAGTACTGTACGTACTGTAATAATGATTTTTGTCAGGGACAGGAATCCTATGTATATACAGTACAGTACATAATATACTTATAGTGAGCCCCCCCCCCCAAAGGTCAAACTACTGACCCCTCCCACCAGGCTGTAACCCCCACACAAGCTGACTAACTCCTAGTTATCTATTTACTACTAGGTAAACAGAACCATTAGGAGATAGGAAACGTGCCCAACCATCTGTCCTGTGATTAAGAGTAAAGGCAGCTGCAAGGCACCATTATATAGAGTGGAGGGAGCCTGAGGGTACTGTCTGGGTACTGCCTGGGTACTGTCGCCATGTCTCCACTGACTTCAGCCCCGGGAAATAACAGACAAGGTCGTCAAGTTATCCAGATTTTTTTTTTTTTATATACTGTATATATGCAAGGTTCAACTATTGTTTTTCCCATTATTTATATACTGTACACTCTCGGGTCTATACACTTATTTATATACATTCCTCAGGTATATACACTTACTAATATAAGCTCTTGGGTAAACACTAAATACTGTACTGTACAGTACTTAAAAAGTAAAACAATTTATATAACCAAAAAACATAAACTTGCACTTGATCATAATCACTTCATCTACACCTCACTTATAACCATCAATGTTCATCTAATTCTTTACCTAAATTAAAGGACCATTATAAAATGCCAAGTTTGGGAAATCTGTGACAACTCTCCCACCACCGACTACAGGACGATTATCCGTAATAAAACTATAAAAGATGGCATTAATCAGTTTAAGCTTAAAGAAAGAATAAGTCCTCTTAAAACGCTTGCTGGAAAGCACATCAGTAATAATGTCAAATATGCCAGAATGTTCAACATGATGTTCATCAGGTTACTAGTCAACTACCATGACCCGCACTTTATTAGTCTTCCTAGCAATAGGTTGAAGGCTTTAGAGAAAATCCAAAATGAAATCATGAGGATAATTCTTGGAGCCCCCAGATGCACAAGAATCAACATGAGGGAGGAGCTGAAACTCCAAACTGGAGTAATTTTCTGTGATTCAAAGTCAGCTGCTCAGGCCCTTAAAAATCCAACATGCAAAACAGATACTAAGAATGTTGTAACAATCATCATAAACAACATCATTAATGCAAAGAGCAAGCATTTCAGTCTCACTTGTATGGATATTATCTGACATAGGTGTTATCCAGCATGACAACACAGACAAGGCAGCTAAAACTGCATGTGATAAGCCTGATATTGAGTTGGATATGGGCATTCCAATCTCTGCTGTAAAAGCCACAATATTTCAGGAAATTAGGGAAGACGGAAGAGCAGTCACTGACACACAAAGGCCAGAAAGCACGAGTATAAAGAGCTATGATATGTTTAGGACAGAGAATTATATGTACGGGCAACATAAAACATCCGCTAGACAGTGTGACATTGTAATTGCCAGAATTAGGCTGGGATATCGATATCTATGGCAGGTGGCTGCAGGTAATGAATCCCCCCAATGGTGAACATCCCAATTGTAAACTATGTGAACAAGAGCTGGGACATACTCTCCAACACTATATCTGTGATAGCCCTGTTATAAGTGACTTCAGACCAAATGGAATAAGATACTTTGAGCTCTGTAATTACTTCATAAACTCAGGAATGTTGGAAGATACTCTTATGCTGTAACCAGATTTTGCTATTGGGAGCTAATAGATCAGCCTTACATTAATGTTCTCACCTGATTTTTAGTCAGAGTTGATTTGTTTTTGTATTGATAGAATGAAAATGATGGAAAGTTTTGTGGCCTACACTTAGACAAGAGACAACTTCAGCACTTACATACAACATATAACCAAGAAAGTCTCAAAAACGGTTGGTATACTCTCTAAAATCAGATATTATGTACGTAACTCTGCTCTCCTCTCACTATACTATGCATTTATCTATCCCTATCTTACAGTATCTGTGCTTGGGTTCAACCTCTGCAAACCACCTGAAGTCCATCATCACCCAGCAAAAATCTGCTATCAGAACAATAACAAAACCCTGCTATCAGACAACACACAGCTTCCTTGTCTGAATCACTAAACAAGCTAAACAACCTCACTCTATACATTCTCCTGTGCCATCTACATTTACAAAACCCTGTTCTGAAACTCTTCCTGAAAAGATATAATGGAACCCATAATCACCAAACCAGAAATAAATATATCTTTGATATCCCAAGCGTCAAACTTTGTGTAAACACTCCATGCAAATAAAAGGGACCTGGTCTATGGAACTCACTCCCTAATGAATTGGAAAGCTGTCAAACTTTTGCCTCATTCAAAAATAAAATAAAAAAGAACCTAATTTCATCTTCATAGTTTCCTACCTAGTGCTTGAAACTCGCACTGTATCTAGTGCTACCCAATTCCCCAATATATGTACCTAAGCCAAACAACTTTACCATTGTGATCATTGCTGTCGTCTTATATGTGCTATCAATGTGCTGTATTGTGCCTTTTAATCTTTGTTAAATTATCAATCAAGCTGTCAATGCTATCACTCAGAGCTATCGATGTGCTTTAATATACCTAATAATCTCTTTTTTCTTCAAATGTACCTGTTAACATTTAATTAATAAATTATGCTAGAATTTACCTACTTAAAATTATCTTTTACATTAAGGACCTGCCTGAAACGCTGCGCGTATTAGTGGCTTTACAAGAATGTAAATACCATGCTATATACCCTCACAAACCCAATGTAGCTTCTTGTATATACAGTATTTATAATTAAATAAATAAGTATATAACAAAATAAATACATTAATAAATAAATAACAAAAACTCTGGCCCCAGACAACACTCAGTACCCTTACTTAAATCTCTGAATATGTTAGATATTAAGTCACTGCACATCCTCTCATGTGTACTCTATATATTTAAAACTCTGAACTTTAATGCCAATCCTGACTCTAAAAGCTTCTTAGAAGGTTGTAACAGAACTCATGGGCACCACACTGGAAACAAATTTGATATTCCAAGAGTACAACTTAACCAAACTAGAAATGCTCTACAAATAAATAATAAATACAAATAAATAAATAAATAAATGTTTATTCGGGTAAAGTACATACATACAAGAGGTTTTACAAAAATTGATAGATTTATAGAAAGAGCTAGTACATACAATGCCTAAAGCCACTATTATGCAAAGCGTTTCGGGCAGGAAAAACATTAAAGACTAAAACTTAATACTAATTGAGATTAAAGTATAAAATGTGTTGAAAACAAATAAAAATAAAAATAAAAAAGGGGGGAACATGGCAGAAAAAGCAGCACAAATACTGCTTTTCCTTCCATACTTCCTTAAATAAATCAAGGGACCCAGAATGTGGAATGACCTTCCCAATCATATCAAAAGCTGTACCTCTCTCATGCAGTTGTTTAAGAGTAGAACTAAGTATTACCTAATAAACTCCATGTAACCTACCTTACTCCCTAAGTGTCAACCCATGTCTTGCTATTTTAAACAATACTGTTTGTTGACCCACTTGTATACCTGGTTACCTGGTTGATGGGGTTCTGGGAGTTCTTCTACTTCCCAAGCCCGGCCCGAGGCCAGGCTTGACTTGTGAGAGTTTGGTCCACCAGGCTGTTGCTTGGAGCGGCCCGCAGGCCCACATACCCACCACAGCCCGGCTGATCCAGCACTCCTTGAAGGAAACAATCTAGTTTCCTCTTGAAGATGTTTAATTACTGATTTCTGCCATGTTCCCCCCTTATTTTTTTTCCTTTTTCAACACAATTTATACTGTACTATAATCTCAATTGATATTAATTAAGTTTTAGTCAAAGTATTTTTTTCCACCACACCTTGCCTGAAAGGTGTGACGACTTATACTGAATTTTATAACTAGCTCATCAAGATTGTAACTTGCTTAGCTAAATGAATTGTGGGGTTCAGTCCCTGAGCCCATTATGTGCCTCTGTAACCCTTTCCACTACCGCCCACAAGATAGGTATAGGGTGCATAATAAATGAACTAAACTAAAGTTACCCGAAACGCTGTGCGTATTCGTGGCTTTAGGCACTGTATGTACTAAGCTCTACCTGTTTTTAATGTTTTTCCTGCCCGAAACCCTTTCTGTAAAGTGGCTTTCGGCATTGTATGTACTAGCTCTATCTATAAATCTATCAATTTTTGTAAAACCTCTTGTATGTATGTACCTTACCTGAATAAACATTTATTTATTTATTTATTTTATTTATACCTAGAAATCCAACATTATGTTTGTAACTCATCTATGCATGTACTTTTACCTGAATCAACACGATTTGATTTGATTGATGTATTGTGCCTACTAATCTATCAAATTATCAATCAAGCAATCAAGCTATCAATCAAAGCTATCAATGTGCTTTAATATAACTACTCTCTCTCAAATATTCTTACAATGTACCTCTTAACATTTCATAAATTTGTACTAAATAAATGTTTTATTTATTTATTTACCCACTTAATATATTAGATTAAGGACCTGCCCGAAACGCTGGACGTACAAGTGGCTTTACAAGAATATAAAGCACATCAATGCTATGTACTCTCGCATGTACCTTCTTGTATATATATATAAATACATAAATAAATTCACATTCTATAAATTAACAAATGTTCAGTAAGTGGTAATATTATTATCAGATCTATACACACATATGAACAAGCATTGTTAGAATTTACACATGAAATAATTACATATAAAAAAGTTACATTTGTGGTACTCATGTTGAGAAGAGCGATACACGTCCGCCTCGTCCAGCGTCAGCGGCACTACTGGACGCGGTACAGTCAAGGTTGCCAGATCCAAATTGCTAAAAGTAGCGAGCTGGCGGCCTAAAAGTAGCGAGCTGGTGGCCTAAAAGTAGCGAGCTGACGGCCTGAAAGTAGCGAGCTGACGGCCTAAAAGTAGCGAGCTGGTGTCCTAAAAGTAGCGAGCTGACGGCCTAAAAGTAGCGAGCTGGTGGCCTAAAAGTAGCGAGCTGACGGCCTAAAAGTAGCGAGCTGACGGCCTAAAAGTAGCGAGCTGACGGCCTAAAAGTAGCGAGCTGGCGGCCTAAAAGTAGCGAGCTGGTGGCCTAAAAGTAGCGAGCTGGCGGCCTAAAAGTAGCGAGCTGGTGGCCTAAAAGTAGCGAGCTGACGGCCTAAAAGTAGCGAGCTGACGGCCTAAAAGTAGCGAGCTGGTGGCCTAAAAGTAGCGAGCTGGCGGCCTAAAAGTAGCGAGCTGGTGGCCTAAAAGTAGCGAGCTGACGGCCTAAAAGTAGCGAGCTGACGGCATAAAAGTAGCGAGCTGACGGCATAAAAGTAGCGAGCTGATGGCCTAAAAGTAGCGAGCTGACGGCCTAAAAGTAGCGAGCTGGTGGCCTAAAAGTAGCGAGCTGACGGCCTAAAAGTAGCGAGCTGACGGCCTAAAAGTAGCGAGCTGGTGGCCTAAAAGTAGCGAGCTGACGGCCTGAAAGTAGCGAGCTGACGGCCTAAAAGTAGCGAGCTGGTGGCCTAAAAGTAGGGAGCTGACGGCCTAAAAGTAGCGAGCTGGTGGCCTAAAAGTAGTGAGCTGACGGCCTAAAAGTAGCGAGCTGACGGCCTAAAAGTAGCGAGCTGGTGGCCTAAAAGTAGCGAGCTGACGGCCTAAAAGTAGCGAGCTGACGGCATAAAAGTAGCGAGCTGATGGCATAAAAGTAGCGAGCTGACGGCCTGAAAGTAGCGAGCTGACGGCCTGAAAGTAGCGAGCTGACGGCCTAAAAGTAGCGAGCTGGTAGCCTAAAAGTAGCGAGCTGACGGCTTAAAAGTAGCGAGCTGACTGCCTAAAAGTAGCGAGCTGACGGCCTAAAAGTAGCGAGCTGACGGCCTAAAAGTAGCGAGCTGACGGCATAAAAGTAGCGAGCTGACGGCATAAAAGTAGCGAGCTGACGGCCTGAAAGTAGCGAGCTGACGGCCTGAAAGTAGCGAGCTGACGGCCTAAAAGTAGCGAGCTGGTAGCCTAAAAGTAGCGAGCTGACGGCCTAAAAGTAGCGAGCTGACTGCCTAAAAGTAGCGAGCTGACGGCCTAAAAGTAGCGAGCTGACGGCCTAAAAGTAGCGAGCTGATCCCTTCCGAGTGCTATATAGTCGTAATGGCTTGGCGCTTTCACTTGATAGTTCCCCCCCTGAATAATATTACGAGCAGTATTTACGGGCTATTCATGCCCGTGCCACCTCTTGGGTGGCTTAATCTTCATCAATCGAGAGCAGTTCGTCCTAACCAGACGTTATATGATGATATCCTCAACAGTTGATAAATAAAAGTAATTGCGGAACTCCAGTTATCTAATACTTATCATAAATGGTATAAACCCTTATCATAAGCCAAGGGATTTGTAGATCAGTTTTTAAAAGGGAATTCGGAAGTAATAATGATACAGCTGATGCCATCTGTCGGCAGAAGAGAACACTATCAACTGGCTGGTCAACAGTGGCCATAAGGTACAGCTTACGCCATCTGTTGACATCAAATTACACTTATAACAAATTACCCCACAAAATACCACTAACGCCATCTAGTTTTTTTCCAACGCACTACAAATAGCCGAACAGCAACCCATAAGGCGGGTTGTTGTGCTCGGGTAGGAGGTTCCTAGCTCCGCCCACAGATGGTATGGGGGTAGATATTCTTTGTTGACATTCACACAACAGCCAATCACAGGAAGGGATCAGCTAAAGGCTCCAGCCACGTAATAAATCATCTTTATTCAGCACAACATCCTTGCTTATGACATTCTGCTTCAACTTTAATCTACTTTAAAAGTAAAATGTTAAGTATTTAAAAGTATTAATATAGTGATAATTAAATACTGCAGGACGTAACGAGTGTTACAGAAACATGGGCTGGCTACCTAACTTGTGACGTCATCAGAGGGTGTTGCCTCACACAAATAATATTGGCGATACAATATGCCTCCGTCCTCTTATTGGTCTACATTATTCAGTTAGATGGAAATTTCTGTCTTGTATAATACAGAAATTGTTATTCTTTTGTGCAACAACAACAAGGTTATTGAGCAAAAGGACGTATTTCTTATTTTGCATTTTATTCATATAAGCGTTGGCATTCCCGGCAACAGCCAATCACAGGAAGGTATTTGTTGGAACCTCTGCCTTCAACACCGTTGATTCCTAATGAACTCTAATAATAAATTCGTTTAATAAACGAGTATTTAGGGTCAAGCTACAGATGAACATTATAGGATAACTATGTTTTAGCTTGCAGCTTCGTTAGACTGAATCTCTGGTCTTAATTTTGAAAATAAAGAACTAGAAGCGTATTTTATTGCTAACTTTTCGAGAAATAAATCCCAGTCTCATATTTACGAACATTTATGCATTGATTTTTTTGGCTTAAGTTCTTATCATAATCTCTTTTACAATCTCAACACCATCTGGCTCGTATCTTGTAACTATCTTCGTTACTTAGCCTCAAAACCTTACATTTGTCTTACATATCCTCAACAGTAGATAAAAAAAAGTAATTGCAGAATTCTAGTTACCTAATACCAGCATGGTATAAAACCTTATTATAAGCTACCAGACGTATAGATCAGTGTTTAAAGTAATATTAATATATTATTATTAATGTAATAATATTATTAAAATAATAATAATACAGCTGATGCCATCTGTCGGCAGAAGAGAACACCTAACTGGCTGGTTAACAGTGGCCATAAGGTACAGCTTACGCCATCTGTTGACATCAAATTACACTTATAACAAATTACCCCACAAAATACCACTAACGCCATCTAGTTTTTTTCCAACGCACTATAAATAGCCAAACAGCAACCCATAAGGCGGGTTGTTGTGCTCGGGTAGGAAGTTCCTAGCTCCGCCCCAAGATGGTATGGGGTGCATAAGAAATGGCATATCATTGGTAGATATTCTTTGTTGACATTCACACAACAGCCAATCACAGGAAGGAATCGGCTAAAGGCTCCATCTACTTAATAAATCATCTTTATTTAGCACAACATCCTTGCTTATGACATTCTGCTTCAACTTTAGTCTACTTTAAAAGTGAAATGTTAAGTATTTAAAAGTATTAATATAGTGATAATTAAATACTGCAGGACGTAACGAGTGTTATATAAAAATGGGCTGGCTACCTAACTTGTGACGTCATTATTGGCGGTTGCCTTGACACAAATAATGATACTCTGCTCTGCCCTCTTATTCGAGTAAATTATTCAGTTAGATGGAGATTTCTGTCAGGTGCAAAACAGAAACTGTTGTTCTTTTTCGCAACAACCTTGTTGTTGTGCACAAGGACCTATTTCTTAGTTAAAATTTGATTCATAAAAGAGTGTTGGTATTCCCCGCAACAGCCAATCACAGGAAGGTATTTCTGGAAGCTCGGCCTCCTTATGGACTCAGCACATCGCTCTAGCTCATGGCTCTCTGTTTCATCTCTTGTATATACAAACTATGACTTTTTTCGATTACTGTTATAATTAATAATATGAGATATAAAAGTTTTTACACAAAATAGCTAAATTCTGCTATTAAATGGACTTTGTCTGGTATACATACAAACATACACCAATTTATTTCCATTCATCCATTATAAATTTCAAATGTAATGTATACTGTCTAGTTTTTTCCTCTTGCCATTACTTGGTGCAATATTTGAAAGTTGTCTATTTATTTATCGATCTATTATCTTGTATTTATATTTACAGTTTCTGTGCTTGGAAGAAAACTCTGCATTGAATTGAGACTAATTTATTATATAATATTATTTAGTATTAATTACTATTTGCAGTTATTATTAATTACAATTATTTATAGCTTAGTTACTTTCATGTAACTCGCAATCGTACATTCAATAGCCCAAATTAGCACATCTTGCTTTTAAATTAGCCCAAAAAGTAGCAAAATTAAAAATATGGGAGCGCGGGGCTCTCAAAAGTAGCCCAATTCGCTACTTGTAGCCCAAACTGGCAACACTGTTCCCAGCGGGCCCACAGGGGCCCAACCCCACACCTCATCATTGGGGTCCTTGTCACCCGCATTATCAACCTGACAACCAGAAATTCTAGTTTCTATCCTATATTATTAGGTGAAACTCATCAATTTGCTTGCTTAATTGAAAGGCTCCATATTCAGCTTTTGATCCAAGACTCTGGTAGAAGGATAAAATATATTTAAACAAAACAACTAATGAAGTAGACATATATGGTCTTGCCTCCGGCAACATTCCAGACCAACACTTGTATTGTGATCTGTTTGGGCCTATTCTAAGGTCCTATCTAAGTCCTATCTGTTTGGACTTATAGGCCTGGCCTTCAGCTAGGCCTATACTCCTATGGAGGGTTATAACGTTTTTCCGTTTAGTTAATTCTTATGCACCCCATGCCCATTCCGTGGGCGGCAGGGAAAATGATTAGAGGTGCAAATATATGATAGGCTCAGCTAGGTGATTAGCTAAGCAAGTTACAATCTTGTTAAGCTATATAGTTAAACAGTTAATGTATATGTCAACAAAGTTTTTATAGCACAACTGCTTCATGCATTGGATCATATGCAGCTACTGAGGCACATAATGGGTTTAGGAAATGAACCCTTAAGAATTCGTTTTGCTAAGCTAGTTAATAGAGAGCACTGTCAAGGGCTATATAGCTACATTATTGCTAATATAAATAAATCCTGAACTAATCCAGTACTATATTTATGCAAATATAAGGGTCCAGTCTTTAGAACTCGCTCCCTGATGAATTAAAAATTTGTCTAACCTATACCTTGCCCAAAAATAAAGCCAAAAAATACCTACGTTTAGCCTCATAGTTTCCTAACTTGTGCTCTAAACTCACACTGTATCTTGTACTACCCACTTCCACAATATTAGATCTTAAGACATATCCTCACCAGTGTAATCACCTCTGTCAACTTATATTGTAGTTATTTGTTGATATAAAACCTTGCTGCAAGTTCAAGTATGTTTATTGAGATAAGCAAGAAATACATCTCAAAGGGATAGAGTAGCTTAGGCTATTTCTACCCCCCCTTTCACCTTGCTGCAATGTGCCTTTTCATCTTCCCAGATATGTTAGATTACGTGCCCGAAACGCTATACGTGTTAGTGGCTATATATGAATGTAAAAATACCAATCTTATGTAATCTCACCATCTCATTGTACCTTCTTGCAAAAAGTAAGTTAAGTAGACTTAATTTTAATCAACTCCATCCAGCGACCGGCCCCAAAGATAGATTCATCAACTTTAACATGCTTCATTCAATATAGAAAATATCTTAAATATATATTAGGTTGAGTCTCGTAGTACCGCATGTTAGTTGACTCCCTTCTCGACTCACAATCAGGGATCCCGGGTTCGATTCTCGGGCGGGGACAGAAATGGTTGAGTACGTTTCCTTTCAGCAAATGTTCGAGTCTGTAGAGTTTATTATAAAGTGAGATTTATGTGTATATATCCGGACACACACAGCACCGTTCCTGTGCCAGTAAGTCAGTAGCCATAGCCCGTGCTACTTGGAACTTGTTCCGAGTAGCTGAATCTATAACAACAACAACTGTATATATGCTACTGTTACCTGTGGTAAGTGGTGAAAAACCTCCCTCAATCCTGAGCACTCCAGGTGCAAACTCCATGACCAAGAACTGGGTCATGATATCACACACTAGATTTCACCTAATGCCCCTGTTCACCTAGCAGCAAATGGGTACCCCTGGAGTTAGACAACTGTTATGAGGTTGCATCCTGGGAGGGCAGACCATGAGGTACCTCGATACAAGTCTAGAACATATACAGTATATACTCAGGCTTCTTGTCCCCGACAACACATTAATTCCGCTGTTGATTGGCCTAGCTTAAGCCTAATACCAAAGTCAGATAAAGACACAGTAAGCTCTTGGGGCTGGCCGAGGCGAGCTGCTTTAGTGTACAAAATATATTTTTCTCCTAATTCTGATACAGTGTAAATGACACCTATAATAATTACATACATTTTATTTATTCATACAATTTTATTCATATTATTTATTCCAGATACAAGGAGCGACATTAATAGCTTGTATTTTTAGTTTTTACACAGGTAAGAACAAGGAGCAGAAAAGTTCTGATTCCTGTTAGCAGGCTGCGAACTTTTCCCTTCCCATAGCTCATGGTAAGCCTTAGCCTACCATAGTTCTCCTTAAACACGACCTGCCTATACTACACACTATACATAGAAATAACACTAACGTGATGCAACAAATGAACAAATCCACAAGGGCCGTGACGAGGATTCGAACCTGCCCATACTGCTGAGTGAACAGGGGCGAACAGTTAGTGACCAGTCAATCCTCCACGTTCAGAGATGACTGGGCATCAATACTTAACTGCTCGCCCGTCTTAAAATAATGGAAGACATGTTCTGGAGGATGGACTGATGGTGTTAACGGGTTATATACCATTTCACTGAAGGATGTATGTGCATAATAGAAGTCAGATTGTATGTACTGTATATTGGGAAGTGATTTGAATGTATTATATAACTGGGGAAAAGTATTGAAAATACACTTACCGGTTTTTCAGCAAGAACTTTTGGTGGCCTTTCACTCTCTCACACACACATAAGTTCAACACCACTACATAGTTTAATATGACTTTGGGAAATCTATGGAGCAGGACGGTGGGATCGAACCTCCGGCGTCCTTCTCCAAAGATTTCTCATGGATACATTACGTTATTGTGATCGCATTGTATATTTAATGACTTCACTCAAAACACTATGGGATGCAGTCGAGCGTCATATGGTTGTCCGAGGAGAGTGGAAGACGTAGGTAATGGAGAACTGGTCGCACTTTGCAACATACGAGACGTTACTGTTACTGAGGGATTGATTGAAGAAGATTAAGTCACCCAAAAGATGGCACGGGCATGAATAGCCCGTAAGTGATGGCCCTTTTGAGCCATTACCAATATCAAGAGCTAATACTGGAGATCTGTGGAGGTGCGACTGCACCCTGCGTGACGGGAGATGTCTCCCGTGTTACTGGGGGGTAGTGGAGGGAAGATAAACATCAGACGGGTCAGCTAGTGTCCAGTCAAAGCTTAAAGTCATAGGATTAGCGGTCAACTTCATCCAGCCCCGCTACTGTGCCGGGTAAGTCCACTACGGGACTTACCCGAACTTACCACCACAGCCCGTGCTACTTGGAACTTTTGTTCCTAGTAGCTGAATCTAAAACAACAACAATGGTCAACTTGGCGGTGTCCAACAGAGTAGGTCTGGACAGGAGCAAGGGTCAGCAGTCTATTCAAGTGTGTCCAGCAAAGTAGGTCGGGATGGAATAGGCTTTCCGAAGCCTCGCTGCTTACTACACACATTATCATTCATTCATAATTCAAAAAGATGAAAATTACAAAATAATTTTGACAAACAAGTCAGACTCCAGCCCCAGGTCAGAGAAGAAGCACCAACAGCCACTCTGCTGCCACCTGAGGTAACCAGAACAACTATACAACGTAATTCCCAAACCACACATCTGAAAATGAAGAAACTACTACGTTTCGGTCCGTCCTCAAAGTCGACTCGATAATGGTGGGTTGGGAATCAGCTCTTGAGCCACGTTATTGTGACATCGTCTGCAACTATATAAGCTTCTCCTTCACAAGTATGTACCCAGGGAAGGAAGTTTTTGTTACATTTAACGAAGGGCCTTATGCTATTTATAATTATTTTTGTTTTAATTTAACAAAAAGCAGAGTGTATGCACAGGACTTCAGTAGTACAGAGAAACAATTATACAGAAACATTCTATTTAAGTAGTATTTTTACTTTTTTGTAACAAATTTTAAATTACAACCAGTGATAACCAATTAATTGACTAAGACGTTTACAAGTGAGTTTTATAAGTGCCTTTTGATATAGCAAAGCAACTGACAACAAATCTCCAGATATTAACAAAGTAAGACATTGATGAGCATTGAAATTAAATATATTTTAACCACAATATAAATAAGCATCTTTTGTGGTTAGTGTTGACACACCTGACATACACACAATATGTTTTTGACAACATATTTCTTCCACATTTCACTTTGCAATTATTACGATACCAAAAACGTACCACCCAAACTCCAAATAAAAAACATCGAAATTATCTTGTTATATATTTTGTGTGACTATTCTCGCTAGTTAAAAGCTCTTCTTCCCTCCCTACACACACACACTGCTAGCAACCATCATGGCTAGCAGGGTGAAGCCTCGTCTAGTACAAACTATACACTATTGCAAGCTGTTTTAATTCTCATGGAATAAAGCCAGATGTACGTGACTCCAAAGCCAGATATTCGTGTCTGAACTCTTCAGGCACGAAGCCTCATCAGAGGTATGAACATCATGGCTGGGGAAAATTTGATTAACACAGCACATGGTAAACACCAGAAAAGAACTAAAATCTCCAATCGTCTATGTTTGTGACAGTGTAAAGATTTAGAGAGCAATAACACAGCAAAGCTACATCAGGTACTGGCGATCTCACTGCACCACAAGGCCACACCTGGTGATGGTAACATCAGTAATAGGGTTGTGCCAGATGACTGCATGCACCACCTCCATGCCAGACACAACCATCCCAAATGCTGGGTTATCCACTTTGACACCAGGATCACTCCTCGTACAGATGCTGAAGAGCGAACCAGTTCTCTCATGTCCTCCACTACAGCTCATTACCAGCCCCTCTATTTTCTCTGTGCCATGATCACCGCCCCACTCCAGCCCCTCCACAATGCCTTTGGTAACGAATTTGTTTATGTTGGGGTTCATATACTGGCCCCCCACCAGCATCTCTCCCTTCTCATCTTGCTTTTCGACACGATACATACGAGAACCGACCAGGCTGGGCCCCTGGTAGCCTAAGCACAATGCCACGAACTGGTTAGCTAGTCGCATACCAGAACGTAAACTGATGTTGATGCGACCCAGGGAATGGTCAGAGATTCCCAACTCCAGGAACACCTCGGTGTTTTTCGGGTCCAGCAGCCGCCATATCACATCAAGCTGCAACATTAAAAATATATAAATATATTAATGCAAACAAGCCTGAATGGTCCCCAGGACTATATGCAACTGAAAATATATTAATGTAAACGAGCTGCTGAGACTTCCATGTGATATTTTGGTACAAAATTCACATGAAGTATTCACACATTACACAAACATAATTGCTATCCTTGTACAAATAACGAAACACACAAGACAAATTCTGAAAGTCAATAAAATTGTACATACAAAATACTAGTTAACCACAATTACAATTTATAATTATAAAACCGGCAATTTATGGCTTGCAAAGCAACAGTGAATAATGCATTTATCATGGAAAATGGCAATATATGACAGTCACAAATAATTATTTGCATGGTAGTGTGAATGCCCGATAATGGTAGAATGTGCATCACCTACATTTTCTTCAGGTGTTTGACCTACATACACACACACACACGAAGCTGTCCTCGGGTTCGCTAATCACACTCTAGACTCTAGTTCTTATTTAAATGTTTTATATACACTTGATTTTAATAGCAATTATATTGATTACACATGATACGCTAACAACGTCATACAGCAGCACAGGTTTAGAACAATGATGTGCAAGGTTTAAGACAAGTTTCAGTTCGTCATGGATCCTCATGACGCCTTGAGCCGATTCGATCCGTGATCTCTCAAGTCATGATAAGGGTTCGTGAAGGACCGAAACGTCGTCACTTTCCAATTTTTTCATATACGTGCGTTGGGTTATTTTTATTAACCCAGCCATTGTCACGTATTCCCTATAAGCTTGACAATTCATGTCTTTCTCATGCAGTTAGCTTTCCGAGTAGGGCGAAATTAAGAACAATAACGCGGATTTAACGAACGTCCAAAAGAGAGTGAGAATACGAGGATCGTAACTCATTTCCATTCATGATTTTTTAAATTGTTACGCTGCTGTTCTAATTTAATTTTATTCCTCCAACTTTTCTTCATTGCTTAAATATAAGGAATATAATGTTGAGAAAATGGTGAAAGTATTCCATACACATACCTTTGACAAATGAACCGAGACTTGTTGAATAGCTTAGGTTCGGCCCCCCCCCCACTCCCTCTAAGATATTTTCTCAATGATCTCGTCGAAAGTAAACTTACCCCAATCGTAACGAGGGATTCCGTCTGCTTGTTGGTTGAGGTTATCAAGAGGAGCCTTCCCTCCTCATTGACCAGACTTCCTTCAAGATCCTTGCCCATACTAACACAACAAGTTAGTGGCCACACAAGGTTATCATCTGCTGTCTCCTCCTCCTGTTCAAGTTCACTCACATCATCAGTTCGATGTGCTGGCTCAGCCGTTCCTTCTTGGCCTGAGGAAGCTGTAGTCCCTGTCTGGTCAGCAGCAGGAGCTGTATACATTTCTTGGCCTGATGAAGCTATCACTCCTTCCTGACTTGTTGAAGCTGAGGATTTGCAAGGGCTTCTTGGAGTTTTAGCTTCCGTTTCACTTACTGAAGTTGCAGCCTCTTGGCCAACGTTTGAAGCGTGAATGTCTTCATGACCACCAACTCTCTCTTCTGTATCTTCCTCACCAGATACGTTGAAAGTGTCTTGACCGAGTCTTGAAGTGCTGGGCCCCAACAATGAAGCTTTTTGTTCAGTATAAAAGTTCGTAAAATCCGCCTCAAGTACTGACATTATGCATTCGGATGAAGCAATGGCTTTGATACTGATCGAATTTTGGGCTTCAATTAATGTTTTTTCTATATTATTATTGAATTCATTGAGGGCTTCACAGAATGCACATTGCTCAATGATGCTACGGATGGTATTTATGAACTTATTAGCTGCTCTACGTTTAAGACCATGGTGGATTTTACGAAGCCTATTGGCGTGACTTTCAACTTTCTTCTTTTTTTCTTGCATGAACTCATCTGCAATCATTACTTCGTGTCCTTTGTCCAGGTGACCAGAGAGGATACAGCGGCCACACAGAGCCAGCTGACACAGCGTGCACCAGAACTGCAGCTGCTGCTGGTGTGTAGAACACGAGTTATTCTGCAGAGAGAGAGAGAGATGTAGTGTGTTAAGCAGGCGAGGAGTCACAATAACGTGGCTAAAGTATGTTGACCAGACCACACACTAGAAGGTGAAGGGACGACGACGTTTCGGTCCGTCCTGGACCATTCTCAAGTCGAGTCAATTAATAAATAAATAAATGTTTATTTAGGTAAGGTACATACATACAAGAGATTTTACAAAGAATGATGGATTTATAGATAGGGCTAGTACATACCTAAAGCCACTATTACGCAAAGCGTTTCGGGCAAATTGACAATCGACTTGAGAATGGTCCAGGACGGACCGAAACGTCGTCATCCCTTCACTTTCTAGTGTGTGGCCTGGTCAACCCACTGCACATTGTAAGTGGTTAAGATGTACAGTGCAGTAAATCTACATTAAGTAGTGTAGTGTTTACCTTGATCAAGGCGTACTCCTCGGCTACAGCCATAATATCGTAACTAACAGAGAGGTTCTCCAGGGCCTGAGGCGTGTGCTGCTTCTTGCACTTGGGGCATGTGTGGGATCCAGACTTGATGATGTTGTTAACACAGACTCTACACATGGCGTGGCCACACAGCAGCACCAGCGGCTCCCTCCCTTTCATCTCATACACCAGCAGACACACCATGCATGTGGACGCGTCTTCCATCCTCTGCAAGTCACACAATTTAATAATTATGAGAAGTGATTAGCAAAAAATGGCGCCATGCCCAGAAGACTACATTAGTATGAGGGGAACCGCAGACCAATTGGCCCATATGAGGCACTTCTTGTTATTAAATCTTTATCTTACATTTATCTATATATAATGGTGAAATGCAATTCTGATCAGCCTTATACTTTATACACATACATATTCACATTAATGCATTTTTTTTTTAGATATATACAAGAGTTGTTACATTCTTGTAGAGCCACTAGTACGCGTAGCGTTTCGGGCAGGTCCCTGGAATACGATCCCCGCCGCGAAGAATCGTTTTTTCATCCAAGTACACATTTTACTGTTGAGTTAAACAGAGGCTACAGTTAAGGATTTGCGCCCAGTAAATCCTCCCCGGCCAGGATACGAACCCATGACAAAGCGCTCACGGAACACCAGGCGAGTGTCTTACCACTACACCACGGAGACTGGTTGTTCAATAAATCTCTGAACTATATGTTTGACAAATCTTTCACCCTGTCCATGGAGGACAGAAGAAAATGTATATATGCTAGTTGGCATTGTAAATGTGTGGCCACGTCTGTGGTAGAAAATAAAAATAATAATAATAAAAATTATCTATATAGCACCATATCACAAAATTCAATAGTTCTAAGATATCATTCACTATGTCAATTCAAGAGTACACACACAAGACGAGCAATTTATGATTATAAAACAAAGTGAAACTATGCTTAATTCGAAACTTACAGGTTTGTATTGGGATTGGATTACGTACAAATGAAGATTATGTCGACCAATTTCCGTATATGTTTTCAGATTAGCAAGATCAACCATGTAAAAGTCTTTGAGAATTTTAACATACTACTTGTGAAGGAGGAAATGTATATGTTTATCTCAGAATGTTTGGTAATATGTTTATTGTTTGTGATGTGTGTCTATGTATGTATGAACACGATGTACTGAACAGGGTTAGAATAGCTTGAGCTACCTCATACCTTTGTGTGTATTTTACCTCAATAAACTTATTTCAATTTCAATTTCAATTTGAGAATTCAGAGAAACCTCCATGCAAATTGTTTTTAATCAAGTGGTTCAACATTTATTTTTAGGCTTCTGTCACGGTAGCCTCTTATCGTGTTAGGTATTTTGTGGTAACGGTGAAGGCTGTTGCAGCCTAGTCACCCGCACTGAGGCTCCCGTTGCTAAAACCTGTTTATACAGCTGAACCTCCAGCCCGTCCTCTTACGGTTTCCCAACGTCAAGAAAACGGTCAAATACAAGTGTCCTCTCCTACAAGACCATCACCACGACACAGACCTTCTGGTGGAGACATCTCCCGTCACGCAGGGTGCAGTCGCACCTCCACAGATCTCCAGTATCAGCTCTTGATACTGGTAATGGCTCAAAAGGGCCACCACTTACGGGTTATTCATGCCCGTGCCACCTTTTGGGTGGCTTAATCTTCATCAATCAATCAACAGACCTTCTTAGGAACTCTTTGGACAGTACTCTCTTGACCTGTTGAGTAGCTTGGCATTTGTTGCACGAAACGCTGCGCGTATTAGCGGGCAAAGTATGTACTAAGCTCTATCTAGAAAACCAACATTATGTTTGTAACTCATCTATGTATGTATGTAGTTTTACCTGAATAAACATTTTATTTGATTTGTTACCAATCCTACTTGTTGATGCTTTTGTTTCTTGTGGCTGTCTCCAAGACTCCTTATTGGCCTGTTCCCACAATTATTTATTTATATAAGGTACATTGGGTTTGTGAGAATACATAGCATAGTATTTACAATCTTGTAAAGCCACTAGTACGCGCAGCTTTTCGGACAGGTCTTTAATCTAACAAGATAATTTTAAGTAGGTAAATTCTAGCGGAATTAATAAAATGATAACAGGATCATTGCAAGAAAGAAAAAAATGAGATGAGAGAGATTAGAAGGTATATTAAAGCTCTGATTGATTGCATTGACAGCTTGATTGGTAATTTAAACGAAGATTAATAGGCACCATACAGCAAATTGAAAACACATATAAGACAGCAATGATCACAATTACATTAACTGGGGGAGATTAAGTAAATAAACATTACTTAAAAAAACACTATAATCTGTGGAAAGGCACAAATAATACAAATAAGTTCCATGACACAATCACCAAACACTGATAATTAAAACATACGAAGAATATCACAATGTTACTCACTGATCTCAATAAAGTTACTTTTGACAAAGCACACTCTTTAATGAGCTTAAACAAGATTTACATATCATGACAGTAATGTGCCACAATTCTGACTCCAAGCAAAGCACAAGCACTTAACTAGACCACACACAACCTGCTCGTCTCAGTCTCCCGTCGACACTACTGAAACATCTTGCAAACTGGGAAGAAGAGAACTGTCTAGGAAAGAAATTGCTAAACACAGCAGCCAACCTTCCTCATCACGTAATACCACACTCCCACATCTGACCACTCTAGACCAACACTGTTTTTTCAAAATATAATGAGTGATACTTTTAGTGAAGTACTAATGGAAATAATACCGAACTCACATTTATAATACATGTCAAAATATCATAACAAAATAGGCTACATGCAGTTGGTTCTCCTGATCACAAGTTCACTTAGATGATACTGCCCAGTTAGGGACCCGTCTAATACATGTATCTGCATCTCTTGACCGCGCGTTCTTATACATAAAATACAATATTTGTATAATACAACATGCACGTACCACAGTTATAATGGCATACTTTAACATTACATTGTACTACCGTCGTTCGATCCCTGGAGGGCTCAATGGTACTCCCCGTTCCAGAGTCAACAATAACTTGAATATCGACCCCCACTGTATAATCCCTTACTCTAGCAAAAAACAGAGACCTCTTGAACCGGTTTTGCTGCTCAACTAGTGTTTCTAGACAACTGCGCCTGCCTAGTGTTATCATAATCTCTAAACGTGGCTTTGTGTTCTCTTATCTCTCTGAGAGCGTAGTACACACTCCCATGTAACTTGGTATCTTACTGACTGTTTCTATTGGAAACCTTAAGTAGCAGTAATTGGTGAAATTATACACATCAGGAGACTTATAGAGTTTGGTAAAATAAAATAATGAAGGTATATAGTGTACATAATTCAGAGAATGGCCATGAGAGTGCTTATGTGAGTCTGGATGCCTCAGTAACTCCACCTCCACAGCCTACAATGGAGCTAGGTTTGTGGTGCTATAAATCCTATATTGAACATGTTCAGAAAACTAAACACTGGAGATTTGATGACGAAAATTGATCGCGTATAGTGTCTTTAAGTTTAACACCTTTCAAAGACATTCTATATATATCTAAAAAAAACATTCAATACTGGGAATGTGCGTAAAAATATGAACATTTATAGTCTACCGAGCGACGTCTCCTGAAGGTCACAGATATCAACATTCCGGAAACGCGTATCCCAAATGTCGCCATTTTGTACAAATTTTGTACTGTTATAATTATAATCCCAAATGCATATATTTACTCTGAACATCTGTGTGGATACATAAAGCGAGTTTTAGGAATTTAATTCATCTATAGCAACAGCTGTGAGAAACATCGTGCACCAGTAGCCTGATGATGCCATCCACATGGTACGTGATTATAAGAGTACCAAATTTATGCTGTATGACTAATTATAAATACTGAAAGAGCATTCACGAATAATTAGTTTTTTGTCGGGGACAGGAAGCCCGTGTACATATATACTTTAGGCTTGTATCGAGGTCCCACCAAGGTTAAGGGGGAAGTACTGACTCTCTCTAGGATGTAACTCCACAAATAATAAATAACAGCTTGCCAATGATCCTGTAATAATCCCATATTTAATATATTTTATGTATTAGCAAAATACCTACCAACAAGGTATAATAATAATTAATTGTAAATACATATTGAAATTCAGTTTTTTTTTAACTAGCAGACATTATAATTATTAGATGTGTAGGTTAGATATAGTTATGTATAAATTTTCGCTAATAGGATGAGTGCCCAATCACTTGGGCTGGACGGTAGAGCGACGGTCATGCAGGTCGGCGTTCAATCCCCCGACCGTCCACAAGTGGTTGGGCACCATTCCTTCCCTCCCCCGTCCCATCCCAAATCCTTATCCTGACCCCTTCCCAGTGCTATATAATCGTGATGGCTTGACGATTTTTCTAATTACGGGCTCACCATAGCCCGTGCTACATGGACACTTCGTTCTGAGTAGCTAAATCTATACAACAACAACAACAAGCGATTTATCCTGTCAGACGCCAACAATCAAAACAGTTGCTTAACTCTCGGGTACCTATTTATTGCTAGGTGAACAGAGGCATCAGTTAGCACTTACCGGGCGGATGGGACAACCTTCCCTTAAGCGGTTGGATTACACCACTATATTCAAGTTCACTCGCGAACACAATTAACTCAACGTGAATGAGTACTCACAACGTCGTTACCAGAGGCTCGCTAGAGTACAAGACCTGACACTCGAGGTGTATAGTGTGCATGCACTCAGCTACATCCAGCCAAGGGCAAGGAACACACGCAACTGTCTCAAAACGTTTGGTGCAGTGTGAGTGGTGCAATGCACTCAGGGGTCTGAGTAGCTGAGTAGACAGCGCGTGGGAGTCGTAATCGTATAGCCTGGGTTCGGTTCCTGAGTCGAATTCCCGGCGCAGGCAGAGCCAAATGGGCAGAGGGAAGTAGAAATAGCCTAAGCTACTCTATCCCTTTGAGATGTATTTCTTTCTTGTCTCAATAAACAGACTTGAATGGGCAGAGTTTCTCTCACCCTAATGCCCCTTGTTACCTAGCAGTAAATAGGTACCTGGGATTTAGACAGCTGTTACGGACTGCTTCCTGGAGGTGTGTGTGTGTGAGAACAAAAAAAATATTAAAAATTCAAATTCAAATGTTTATTTAGGTAAAGTATATACATATAAGGAGTAATACAAATATTGATGAATTTATAGATAGAGCTAGTACATACAATGCAATTAGTAGTTACACTAATTAACTAAGTCTATACACACTCTATACACTAATTACACACTACAATTAGTAGTTAGTAACAGTTGATTGATTGACAGTTGAGAGACGGGCCGAAAGTGCATGCACTCCCACAAAGAATTATTTCTGGTAACTTTACCAGGCGCATCCTTTGCAAAAAGCCATTAACATTTAGCAATTTGTTGTTATAGCTTAACCAATAATTGCAGAATTTATATACGCAAATACAAATTCAACTGAAAAAAGATTGAATTGCAAAGGAAACAGTGATTCTCGTAAGTGCTTTCTTTGATGGTAATTGCCGGGGAGGTCAAGTTTATTATGGACTATTAAAACCTATATCCGGACAGTTGGAGAGTTACAGCACCGAACCTGTGCCAGGTAAGTCCATTACGGGCTCACCATAGCCCGTGCTACTTTGGAATTTTGTTGTAAATAGCTGAATCTAAAACTATAACCTATATCCCTTCTGAGGTGAAAGGTTTCGTCACACAGTGAATTCAAGGACTTCTGGATCCTTAAGTTGTTAAAAAACAACTTATGTTGTTAAAAAAATTGTTGAATTACATCGATGTTGAATTATTTAAATGTTTATATTTGTTTATCAGGTAAATCCTTCATTCACAAGCGGCAAAGGTAGGGCCTATATGGATATTTATGTAGGCCGGATGTTTATACGAAGGCTACATGTCCCCAATAAATTATTTATCAACGACACTGATTTTTCTTTAGTCAGTCCATTAACAAGTGCGTTTTCTTATTTACGAAATTACAGAAAACGTATTTTCATCCTTGTGCCGGGGGGACAGGAAGCCAGAGTGTATTCATACATGTTAGGCACTTACGAACCTGTCCATCTTTTCTCAATCTTTGGCGGTTTTGTTTACAATTATTAAACAGTTAATGAGCTCCGAAGCACCAGGAGGCTGTTTATAACAATAACAACAGTTGATTGGCAAGTTTTCATGCTTGTGAACTGTTTAATAAATATAACCAAAGGCGTCAACGATTGAGGAAAGATGTACACGTTCGTAAGTACTTGCGTAACTGCTTCGTGAATTTGGCCCCTGGTTCGTAAGTATTTGCGTAACTGCTTCGTGAATTTGGCCCCAGGTTCGTAAGTATTTGCGTAACTGCTTCGTGAATTTGGCCCCAGGTTCGTAGTACTTGCGTAACTGCTTCGTGAATTTGGCCCCAGGTTCGTAAGTATTTGCGTAACTGCTTCGTGAATTTGGCCCCAGGTTCGTAAGTACTTGCGTAACTGCTTCGTGAATCTGGCCCCAGGTTCGTAAGTGCTTGCGTAACTGCTTCGTGAATCTGGCCCCAAACACGACAGATCGGATCTCATCGAAATTTGTAAAATACTGAACAATTTCCAGATCCAAATGCAACACAAATAAAGAGATATATTTCTTTATATAAATATATATATATATATATATATATATATATATATATATATATATATATATATATATATATATATAAGAGATATATAAAGAGATATAAAGATCAACGGGTTCAAGCTCAACAAGCCACAGTGTGGGACTGAGAACCGATTCTTCTTCATCCACAGTATTATAAACCCATGGAACCGCCTACCCGCCGAAGCCGTAAATACTAAAACACTGCTGAATTTAAAAATCCAATATGAAAAAAGTCATCAGGACAAATGGGGGAGGCCTTTGACAAGCCGCAGGCTTCATGTCCTCATCGAGGCCATTAGGTTGTATGCTCCACACCACACACACCCCAGGAAGCTGCTCATGACAGCTGACTAACTTCCAGGTACCTATTTACTGCTAGGTAATAGGGGCATTCAGGGTGAAAGAAACTTTGCCCATTTGTTTCTGCCTGGTGAGGGAATCGAACCCGCACCACAGAATTACGAGTCCTGCGCGCTATCCACCAGGCTACCAGGCCCCCCTACCAGGTGTGTGTGTGTGTGTACTCACCTAGTTGTGCTTGCGGGGGTTGAGCTCTGGCTCTTTGGTCCCGCCTCTCAACCGTCAATCAACTGGTGTACAGGTTCCTGAGCCTATTGGGCTCTATCATATCTACACTTGAAACTGTGTATGGAGTCAGCCTCCACCACATTACTTCCTAATGCATTCCATTTGTCAACCACTCTAACACTAAAAAAGTTCTTTCTAATATCTCTGTGGCTCATTCGGGCACTCAGTTTCCACCTGTGTCCCCCTAGTGCGTGTTCCCCTTGTGTGTTGTGTGTTGTGTGTGTGTGTGTGTGTGTGTGTGTGTGTGTGTGTGTGTGTGTGTGTGTGTGTGTGTGTGTGTGTGTGTGTGTGTGTGTGTGTGTGTGTGTGTGTCCCTGAGCCCGTCCTCAGAGCCCATCCATTACCGTGATAAACTACTCCCCTCTCAAACCACCTCGATAGTTATCTAGATATTTGTGATGATCTAAAAGCATATTATGGTTCCAATGCTGACCAAACTACACATCAGAAAATGGAGAAACGATAACATTTCGGTCTATCCTGGAACATGATCAAGTCGTGTGGACCATTAATAATGGTCCATCTTGGACCATTATTACAAGTTCCAGTAATAGTCTACATGAAACTGGTAAGTGAACCTTTGTCCCGAACAGAGATTATTCCCAAGTTATATCTTTATTGTATTTTAAATCGATGGTTTAAAATATATAAAATATATGATGAAAACGTCTTCTTTGATGAAATTGGTTTTCTGTAAACGAAATTCTCGGGTACGCTCAAATAGTTTTCGAATTTCATATTTCACATTATCATCAATAATACACCATATTAACGTACACAAACATAATGAAACCAAAAACCCTAACCTAACCTTAACCTATCTAACCATGGATAGAGATTAGATAATAGTACTAATTATGTAGTCGTTCTCAGTGCATTCCCGTGAGCGGATTTCTTCCCTGAAGACAGATTGTCCTTACAAGAAACACTCCACAACAGCCTGAGTCCCTGCAGGAAACACTCTACAACAGCCTGAGTCCCTGCAGGAAACACTCTACAACAGCCTGAGTCCCTGCAGGAAACACTCCACAACAGCCTGAGTCCCTGCAGGAAACACTCCACAACAGCCTGAGTCCCTGCAGGAAACACTCCACAACAGCCTGAGTCCCTGCAGGAAACACTCCACAACAGCCTGAGTCCCTGCAGGAAACACCGCAACAGGCACTACACACACTATTTAACGGGCACTTACGACCGCCAATACGAGGTGCATCTGTTATTGCTTTACACAAAATGGGGCATTAAATACGGTCGCTCCTAGCAGTAAATATCATGACTTCCAACTTTAGACCTTATACGAGTCCCCGCTGTATCACTCCCAACCACAGAAAATGGGATCTTATTGCACCCGACCTAACGCCTCGAGTCAAATTCAAATTCAAAGTTGGAAAAAAAGAGCGGTTTACCCAACTGCCCTGGGAGGTCGCTGGATGCAGTTTACCATCTTGCTATATTGAAGACGCCCCAATAAAACTGGGTATTGGTGCATTGACTGTGCAGTTTTTACACCATTACTTCCAGGCAAGCTTCCCAGGCGACAGTATGCAGAACTATTACTCCAATTCTCTCAAATATTTTATCCCTTGGAAGTCTAGATCTTCATTTTTACTTCGGAAACTTTTCCGTTTTCAGTCTATTTCCTACTTTTTAATTTATTTTATTATTAGAATTATTATCACTTTAGTTTCTAGAGAAGTAACGAGAGAAAACTTTATTTGTAGATGGCTTTATATTGAACGTTGTCAACACTCAGTTCTCTACCATAAAACACTAATGCATCAACAGGAAAAGACACAGAAATACCTTTGATTATCTTGCATCTTGCTGTCAGTATCGCTACATTTATTCCTTCGTCATAAAAAAGAATTAATTCGCTGCACATAACACCATATTTATTTCAGCAGTCATAACTACACCTGTCCCCGTAACTGTTATACAACGCCGAACATCAATATCGATCTCCAAACAGGTGTTCCCATCTCTCACAGCTGTGATCTGGTCTCGGATACCATGAAGGACAAGCTACATGCAGATATAATATACACAAATTTCATGAGTCTTCTGTGTATGTGATCCTGAATGTCATAGCACACAATTTATGCTCAATATGAATGCTGATCTTCAACTTCTTGACAAACTGGGACTGAAGGGTCATAGTCAACAAGTAAAAATGAAGTACACAAGTAAACGCCTGTCACTTAGGGACAAATTCAGACAGAAAATGCCGGATCAGGCAGTTTGAAATGTTTATATGGACTTGTGGGCCGCTGTCAGCTCCCCATCCTGACAGAGAAAGTTATCACCAGACAAGCCTAGCCTTCGGCTAGCGAAGCCTCAGGTACTGTTTCCGCCCAGGCCACACCTAGTCTCTGTATTCAGGGACGGTGAAGGTCTTGAAGTATGACGACAGCTAACAGAAGTCTTGACATACCTGTAGCTGCTTGAAATCAGTTTTATCTGCCTCATTCTCGTGATATTGTCCGTCACAGATAACTTCAGGAGCACAAATTAGATTTTCGTTGGCGACTAGACACCCCAAGAAAGCCTATGATTGTACCAGATACCTCCAACCCTATTTTCAAACCACTATTTTCCTATTTATTTTCTAAATCAAAACCTATTAATTTTGAATTCATTCGTATTATAATTTGGGTTTATATTTAAGCCCTATATTCCCGTGGCTTAATACTTTCATCCATATGTACATTTTAATCACGTACTTTGATTCCTTCTCTACAACTTTCTAGAAATTGTAAAATTTTTTAGTCTCTACCCAAGCGAGGTTCCCAGTGGCAGGGATTAGCATAGTCATCCTTCTCTCTACTGCTTCTGGAGAATTTACATCTATTAAATTTGTAGAGGGTTCAGAACTGCAGGTATAGACTAGCTTCGGTCTGTGTTCTACTCCCTTCTTCGTGGCCCTGCTTTGTGTCTTCCCTTCCTCCTTTGTTACTTCACTTTCCATTTGGTTCCAGTTGTCTCTTCCTCCTCATTCTGCATTTTAAATTCCTTTCTTTATTTTCTTTCCCTATTCCTCCCTCCCTCCTTTCCATCCCCGTCTCTCCCTCCCTCGGTACCACAGTGAGGAGCCGAAATCATTTACATGTTTATAGCCGGGGACCTGGGAAGCCTGATGTGATTTTCCGAGAACCTGTTGAGTATTATGGAATGCATAAGAAACGAGAGATGTGGCGAGCGTGAGACCTTGCGAATATTTCCTCCTCTCTCACAGTCCGCGAGGCTCCCTCGAATGTCTCACATTCGCGGCACCATTAGTCTGGCCTTGATTATATTGTTCTTGCTGACTTCAATGATTTGAAGATCCACCCTTAAGACAAGGTGGATTCAAAAGGACCAAATCCAGGTTGGCGTCTAGTGTCCCCCCCCAAAAATCCTCCAATGCGAAAAATCATAAGTTTTTTGTTGTCGCTGCTAGAGGTTACGCGCATGTGTTTATGTGTATGTATGTATGTATGTATGTATGTATGTATGTATGTATGTATGTATGTATGTATGTATATATATATATATATATATATATATATATATATATATATATATATATATACATATATATATATATATATATATATATAAATATATATATATATATATATATATATATATATATATATATATATATATATATATATATATATATATATATGTATATATATATATATATATATATATATATATATATATATATATATATATATATATATATATATATATATATATATGAATGAGAGCTAATTGGCTGTTCGTGTCAACAAGCTGTTGACACCTGATCAAAGGCCAGGCGATGGTGGTGGGTGTGGTTAGTGATAGTGGTTGGTGGTAGGTGTTACGTTTATAAAGTAACATGAGGGGGTGGCCGGCTTCTCCTGGGTCTCTGCCCCCCCCCCCCCCCCATTTCCCTCTCCCTCATCTCCCTGCCTTTTCCACTCTCTCTCCCACTCTGACAACTCTCTACTTCCCTCTCTCCAAAAATCCCTCCTTCCCGCCCTTTCTCTCTCATTTTAATTACAGTTTTCTGGCTAATGACCGCCTCTCTGTTGATGTTTTGTTCATCGTGACTGTTCACTTGTGGTGAGCCCGTGTGCACCCTTCTCCTCAGGGCTGTGTTCACCGTTCACTGCTGTGAACATCTCTCCTCTCCCGACACAGCCTAGCGGGCAATGCTAGGCTGCTGCTCGGTGCTCGTCTATCACAGCGTCTAGCTGGGATGGTGAGACACTGAGGGCTTCCTGTGCAAGTTTCCTGGATACTGGTTTGTTTACAGTATCACACGTATCATCGACAGCCACACATGTGTCAGCCAAAACCACACATGTGTCGCCGACAGCTTCAGCCACATGTAAATAATCAACAACAAAGCCCTTCATTGTAACTCGCCATTTTCTATTATTAAATGAAAATTAATATAATCCAAGCAAAGTTTCCTTCCATTGCGTTGGTGCCGAGGATCAACGTCCTCACGGCCCGGTCTCTGATCAGGCTGATAAATATCTTCAATAAAATCATTAAAATCAGTTACATTAAAAATAGTAGAGCTCCCCCACCCCTCAAAAAAAAAAAAAAAAAAAAACTTGTCTCAAACAAGTTCAATCAGTTTACCATCAGCTAAATTATTGTAAAAATCTGAAAAAATTATGTATGCAAATTGTGTTATGTCGATAAAGACAATATAAAATTATTATTAACATGACTTTATAAAACGGGAAAGCCTATTTTATTTGACATCACAACAACTGCTTCACCGGACGAGGCTAGAGAATGTTGATTAATTGGTACGAGTCTTAATCCTGGGGGTGATTAACTGCTGGATTATTTTGAGTATTTGGGGCTGATCTGAGAGTTACTTCCAATATCGCGGGAATGTGAGGGTGAATTACGCACTTGTTCCTACCTTTTTGTGGTTGTCAGGCTTCCTCTTCTCTTTTTCGTGGTGGTGTGAGAGGGGCTTCCTCCTCTCTTCCTCATGGTGGTGTGAGAGCTTCCTCCTCTCTTCCTCATGGTGGTGTGAGAGCTTCCTCCTCTCTTCCTCATGGTGGTGTGAGAGCTTCCTCCTCTCTTCCTCATGGTGGTGTGAGAGCTTCCTCCTCTCTTCCTCATGGTGGCGTGTGAGAGTTTCCTCCTCTCTTCCTCATGGTGGCGTGTGAGAGTTTCCTCCTCTCTTCCTCATGGTGGCGTGTGAGAGTTTCCTCCTCTCTTCCTCATGGTGGCGTGTGAGAGTTTCCTCCTCTCTTCCTCATGGTGGTGAGGGGCTTCCTCCTCTCTTCCTCATGGTGGCGTGTGAGAGTTTCCTCCTCTCTTCTTCATGGTAGCGTGTGAGAGTTTCCTCCTCTCTTCCTCATGGTGGTGTGAGGGGCTTCCTCCTCTCTTCCTCATGGTGGTGTGAGGGGCTTCCTCCTCTCTTCCTCATGGTGGTGTGTGAGGGCTTCCTCCTCTCTTCCTCATGGTGGTGTGAGGGCTTCCTCCTCTCTTCCTCATGGTGGTGGTGTGAGGGCTTCCTCCTCTCTTCCTCATGGTGGTGTGTGAGGGCTTCCTCCTCTCTTCCTCATGGTGGTGGGTGAGAGCTTCCTCCTCTCTTCCTCATGGTGGTGTGTGAGGGCTTCCTCCTCTCTTCCTCATGGTGGTGTGAGGGCTTCCTCCTCTCTTCCTCATGGTGGTGTGTGAGGGCTTCCTCCTCTCTTCCTCATGGTGGTGTGTGAGAGCTTCCTCCTCTCTTCCTCTTGGTGTGTGAGGGCTTCCTCCTCTCTTCCTCATGGTGGTGTGAGAGCTTCCTCATCTCTTCCTCATGGTGGTGTGAGAGCTTCCTCCTCTCTTCCTCATGGTGGTGTGAGAGCTTCCTCCTCTCTTCCTCATGGTGGTGTGAGGGGCTTCCTCCTCTCTTCCTCATGGGCGTGTGAGGGCTTCCTCCTCTCTTCCTCATGGTGGCATGTGAGGGCTTCCTCCTCTCTTCCTCATGGTGGCGTGTGAGAGCTTCCTCCTCTCTTCCTCATGGTGGTGTGAGAGCTTCCTCCTCTCTTCCTCATGGTGGTGTGAGGGGCTTCCTCCTCTCTTCCTCATGGGCGTGTGAGGGCTTCCTCCTCTCTTCCTCATGGTGGCGTGTGAGGGCTTCCTCCTCTCTTCCTCACGGTGGCGTGTGAGAGCTTCCTCCTTCCTCCTTCCGCCCGCACGAGAGCTAATGTTGGGAGACGCACCACAATGCTACCTACGTCAGTGGTTATTTGGGTAACTTCTTGTTGTTATTTCCGGTTCAGGCAAACGGAGATGGCTAACACGTGTCTTAAGAATTCTTCTTCTTGATGGTACGTGTAGTTTGCATAAAGGGTCTTATCCTCCCGGTGACTGCACGTCTTAAAGAGCACTTGATGCACTTGGCGCCATGGGCCGAGTTTTGTTTATATCGTCAGCTGATCGCGTCAGCTGATCTTCTGTTGTCAGAGCTTCGTTTTCTATGATTGTCCAGGCGGCTTAATTTATAGATATAAAATATTGCTTAATTTTTTCTTGGTAGAAGATATTTAGCCAATGCTTTAGCTGTTTGATATTTTATGTGTAGTGAGAGGTCTCCTCCCCTAATATATGCTCGATGTTAAAGGACATTTTTGAGGATGATAAGTATTTGTTTGATAATTCCGGCAGTATGATATCTGAAGTAGGGATGGTGATGCTAAATTGTCTCTGGAACATGGTAGTGGACGCAAAGTTCACTGATGTGTGTCCTGTATGTATAGCTGTGTGCTGTATGCATAGCTGTGTCCTGTATGTATAGCTGTGTGTTGTGTCACAGCCTCATGGTCAGTGTTAGGTCTATTTCTGTCTCTTAATGTGTCTGTTTCAAAGTTTCCCAGGTCTTTTTAATAGTGCCATAGTACTGTATAGTGAAGATCACCATGTATGGTGCCATAGTATAGTGAAAAGCACCATGTATACCATGTATGGTGCCATAGTATAGTGAAGAACACCATGTATGGTGCCACAGTATTTTGGACTTAAAATACTGGACTTTGTAGATATTTTGAGTCATTTGGACTCAATAGATGTTATTTGAGGAATATGCGAGAGTGATTTTTATCCAGGATGGCCCTCACACAATCTGTTGATGTAGAACGCTGAGGCTGAGCAAATTGTTAAAACTTCATAGTTTGATTAGTTTATATTATTTTAATTTTTAGCAGTTTTTTTCATCTCCTAATTTTGTGATATTAATTATACCAATATTTGCTTTACCGTTTGAATGGTAAACCATAGTTTGCTTTTACAGAATATATATATATATATATATATATATATATATATATATATATATATATATATATATATATATATATATATATATATATATATATATACAGTATATATATATATGTATCATCTGCTGTATGGCGTGAATATTTTCTCATCTTAACAGACGGTGATATTAGCTTGTCAGTATTATACACTGTTGTGTGGTAGTAGTTGACTTAGTAGTAGCAGCAGTAGCAGCAGCAGCAGCAGCAGCAGCAGCAGCAGCAGCAGCAGCAGTAGTAGCAGCAGCAGCAGCAGCAGCAGCAGCAGCAGCAGCAGCAGCAGCAGCAGCACTAACAACAGAAGATTGTTCCCTTATCTTAGGCCAAAATATGCAGCGGCCGAACATGCCAGAACTGCAAAGTCAACTCCAGAATAATGAGAACTGCCAAAGAGTTAAACGAAAGCACTTGCCGGAAACAGCAAGTAACTTTCCAACTAGTATCCCAAGTACCAGGAACCTGGCTGGGGCCGGGTACTGCTAAACTGGTTCAGACATTCAGTACCTGGGTCTTTCATTTGTTCATCATGTGTTACAAAATTAATGTGAATTTCGTGTGCGGCACTTTTGCTTAACATTATAACAACCAAAAAGTGCTTTTATACAACCATAAATTAATATTTAGCGATGACATCTCCGCGTTGATGTGGAGTCTGACGTGTTGAATCCAACGACACTTTGAAATGAACTCTTCAAATGGAAATTCATCAAAATACACTGAATTTGAGCTGCTATGGAACTGAGGTTTCACACGTTGGTAGATTATGTTGACCAGACCACACACTAGAAGTTGAAGGAACGACGACGTTTCGGTCCGTCCTGGACCATTCTCAATCGACTTGAGAATGGTCCAGGATGGACCGAAACGTCGTCGTCCCTTCAACTTCTAGTGTGTGGTCTGGTCAACATACTTCAGCCACGTTATTGTGACTTCACCTGCATTTGGTAGATTATGATGTGCTAGGCAACAGGGTTCAGATATTGGAAGAGCTTCTTCTGCATCGTCTGCCTACAGTTGCCCTTCATCTGCGCCTCCAGCATCTTCTTCTCGTTGGCGGCAAGGCGACGCTCCAAGCAGATTTCGATGTCTTCATTAGCCATTAGACTCGCGAGGTTCAGTTCTTTGACAACGAAGTGGTCAGGACCCAGAGCAAATATTATCTGGGGCTCGGCCTCCTCCAGTAGTCGAAGGCCCTCACGGAATTCCTTGAAGTAGATCCTGGCTTTACCCAGTTTGAAAAGGAATATGGAGTAGGTAGGATGATCTGCTCCGTAGCAGTACCTGTGGGGAGAAGTGCATTTTTTTAGTCAATATTAGCTGTTGGAACATGAAAGATAGATTATATTAATCAGGAAAATTAGATAGGACAATGTTATAGAGTACATTTGTTGTTGACCAGACCACACACTAGAAGGTGAAGGGACGACGACGTTTGGGTCCGTCCTGGATCCCTTCCCCCCCCCCCCACCTTTTCCCCTTCTACCTGTCAAGTCCCCTGACATCAATCATGTCAAGTTCTCCTCACCTCATTCCTGCGAGGTTCTCTTCGCCGTAATCAAGAGCTCGACTCCAGAAGCCCTTGAACATGGCGGCGTTGAAGGCGAAGTCGAGAGTACGAACTCTCCAGACGTTCTTGTGGTGGAAGAGGTTACCCTGCATCGCTATCACCTCCAGCAGCTGCTCCACATCTGCCTCAACGTTAAGGAACGTCTCTCCGTACTCCATTAGCAAAGGTTATCATCTAATATAGTCTCTGAAGTGTCATATATGCGGGGAAAACCACATGTGAAAAATAGAAAATGCTAAACGGGATTTTTGGGGTCAATTCGCCTTCATCAGAGCAAAATAGAATCTATTTTGCTCTGATGAAGGCGAAATTGAGGAGAAAATTGAGAGAAAACGGATACTGGGATTCTCCTCGGTCATGGTCTTGAGGGTGTTTTTGGTAAAGGCGACGGCGTCTTGGTACCTCTTGACGGTGGCGGCCGGCACCTCCTGTCCACACTCCCTGCATCTTCCCGGCTGGCCTGCGCCCGGCTGCCCTGCGCCCGGCTGCCCTGCGCCCGGCTGCCCTGTAGCCGGCTGCCCAGCGCCTGGCTGCCCAGCGCCCGGCTGCCCTGCGCCCGGCTGCCCTGCGCCCGGCTGCCCTGTAGCCGGCTGCCCAGCGCCTGGCTGCCCAGCGCCCGGCTGCCCTGCGCCCGGCTGCCCTGCGCCCGGCTGCCCAGCGCCCTGCTGCCCAGCGCCCGGCTGCCCAGCGCCCGGCTGCCCAGCGCCCGGCTGGCCTGTCCTCGTCTCGGGGATGAACACGGGCGCCTTACACTCGACGTTCTCTACAAGGAAAACGGAGGGGGGATAAAAGCCTATTATATATTACATAATAATCAAATAGTTTTCGCTTTTTGTTTCATAAAAGAGAAACATTGTCATCAGCTATTTATTTTATAGTCATATTTAGTTATATTTATATATAGTCATCAGCTATATTTTTTTGCAATTCATAAATTGCCAAAAATGGCGCATTCTCATTTCAAGTCATATGTGGTTCCCTCTCCTTCTCATTATGCACTCTCCTTCCTCACATCTCTCACCTGCCCCTCACCAGGGATACGAGTGGAAGCTGTTGGGCCTCTCTCAACACCTGTGAAAAGGCCTAATGTCTAAGAAACTGGGGGGGGGGACCCCAAGATGCTCTAATTTATACATCAGTATCCCTTTCAAAATTATATTCAAGTATTGAGAAAGAAAATGATGGAACTCCCGAAGGAAATAAACTTTGTGATAAATGGCAACTTGGTTTTAAAGAGAGGAATATCGAATATTAATTATATACAATTATATAATTATATTAATTATATATATATCCCTGGAAACACAACCCGAAACTGTCTCTAATTTCCGCTTGTTACAACTTGTAATAAAGTTGTTACATCTTGGCTTAACGTGTATATGACGTATTAGAACGTTGTTACAACTTGCTATATTGGTTGTTATAACTGGTTAGGAGGTGTTAAAACTTGTTCCAACGTTGTACCAACGTCGTAGTTTCGGTGTGTGTGTGGCGGGATGTCATGCCTAACAAACTTAATAGAGTTCTAGAACAAAGTTACCAAAAGACACGAGGGAAGCTGGGTAGATCAGTTGCTTCTTCCAGAAAGGTCATACACCTTTAGATATTGCTGTACAAAATAAGGTGAGTGGATAATATGGAGAAATAAGCAAGGATAACGGGAAGAACACTGAGTAGGGTAAAGGAGTACTTAAGGGAGATGAAACAAAACAAGATTGATATGAAAGTGCACACTCAGGAGGACTGTAGAGCACCCTAGGAAGACCTTGACAACCTCCAGGGGGCAGATTCACGAAGCAGTTACGCAAGCACTTACGAACCTGGGGCCAGATCCACGAAGCAGTTACGCAAGCACTTACGAACGTGTACATCTTTCCTCAATCTTTGACGGCTTTGGTTACATTTATTAAACAGTTTACAAGCATGAAAACTTGCCAATCAACTGTTGTTATTGTTATAAACAGCCT
Organism: Procambarus clarkii; assembly: GCF_040958095.1. NCBI lineage: Eukaryota > Metazoa > Arthropoda > Malacostraca > Decapoda > Cambaridae > Procambarus > Procambarus clarkii. Next base: position 20,132,430 of record NC_091234.1, on the reverse strand, counting down.
CCTGGTGCTTCGGAGCTCATTAACTGTTAAATAATTGTAAACAAAGCCGCCAAAGATTGAGAAAAGATGTACAGGTTCGTAAGTGCTTGCGTAACTGCTTCGTGAATCTGGCCCCAGGAGTGGTGGCAGAGAACACGTGTAAGGTGATGACGAGGAGAATAAGGTGGCAGGAGACCAGAAAGAATCTATGAAAGTATATAAAACATTTATAATTCTAAACAATAACATTTTCAAGACCATGTACAGAGTCTGTATGGGACCACTGCTAGAGTGTGCGGCACTGGAATGGAATCCTCACTTTGTGAAGCAAAAACAATATAATATACATCGGTTTGCAATAAGATTTGTACAGAATTAGTAAGAGCTCAGCTATGAGGAAAAATTTTGTGACGTCAACCTCATGACTATATAGGAAAGAAGGAGCAAAAGGGACATGATCACTACATCCATGATACAGACGGGGAATAGATTAGGACGAGGAACAACCTTTTTAAATTTCGAAAAAATAAGACTAGTTGATATCAGTGGAAACTCGAAAGGCAATTATGTCGTAAACATGTAAGGAAACAAATCCACAAAGGCCGTGACGAGGATTCGAACCTACGTCCCTTCCTTCACCCACCACACTCACCACACACTCATCTACCTCACTCACGACCTTCCAATACACAAATACCCACCACAGACGATGGAGTTCTCAATCCGGGCCCTCTCCTCGTCCTGGCAGAGGCTGCAGTCACACCAAAAGAACCACTTCTTGTACAGATTCTCCCGTCGACTGGTCACGCTGTTTACCGGATCCACGTAGCCAATGCGACACTGTGAATGGTGAACCAGAGTTAACAGTGAGCCAGGATAAGAGCCAGGGGTAATAGAAAAAGCTAGGGATATTAGTAAGTCAGGGATAATGGTGAGGAAGGATGTCTGAAGACGTTGACCAGACCACACACTAGAAGGTGAAGCGACGGACCGAAACGACGACGTTTCGGTCCGTCGTGGACCATTCTCAAGTCGATTGAGGATATTTGACCTACCTGCAAAGACTGCCCTGCATGCTACGGTGCCAATATCAATGGTAACCACTGTGAAGGCTCACAGTAGAGGGAACTAACGTATGCACAGGCACCCGCCGAGGTTCAATGCACCTCAGAATTAGAAAGTGAATCGGAATTACAACTGTACACTTCTGTACGAATCAAAATCTAAAAGCATAATCTTACAATTACAATCGCCGTGATAATCTTACAATGCACCAAGATATCACATTAACATGATGTAGCGATTAGACAATTAGTAGAAGCCATGATGAGGTTCCCACTGTGTACATACTGGGTACTCCCAAAGACACTGAGTACTCCCAGAGACACTGCGTACTCCCAGAGACACTGCGTACTCCCAGAGACACTGCGTACTCCCAGACACACTACGTACTCCCAGAGACACTGCGTACTCCTAGAGACACTACGTACTCCCAGAGACACTGCGTACTCCCAGAGACACTGCGTACTCCCAGAGACACTGAGTACTCCCAGAGGTACTGCGTACTCCCAGAGACACTGCGTACTCCCAGAGACACTGAGTACTCCCAGAGGTACTGCGTACTCCCAGAGACACTGCGTACTCCCAGAGACACTGCGTACTCCCAGAGACACTGCGTACTCCCAGAGACACTGCGTACTCCCAGAGACACTGCGTACTCCCAGAGACACTGCGTACTCCCAGAGACACTGCGTACTCCCAGAGACACTGCGTACTCCCAGAGACACTGCGTACTCCCAGAGACACTGTGTACTCCCAGAGACACTGCGTACTCCCAGAGACACTGAGTACTCCCAGAGACACTGCGTCCTCCCAGAGACACTGAGTACTCCCAGAGGTACTGCGTACTCCCAGAGACACTACGTACTCCCAAACACACACACTAATCACTGCAAAAGATTACATATCACCAAGACATTAATAACAATCAAATAATCAAGTCATAAAACAATAATAACCAAAGTTATCAACATTAATTACTCAGACCAAACTTGAAAGCGGCGATGATCTGGATAGTCCGTAGGTCGCTAAGACGACCTTCAGGCCCTTCAGTGATTAAGGATCACAGCGATAATTAACGATCTAGCGGGGAAGATCACCTCGTTACTTCTGGAGACAGTAGCGCCGCGCGACTTCTTACAATCACTCACTACGGGGTAAGATTGTTGAGGTGAGAAACTCAGTTTCTTCACAATCTTTTATCATATTGCTCGCTGCGCGAGCATCCTCATTATCACACTATTCACCAACACCATCACTACCACAATACTCACCATCATCATCACTACCACACTACTCACCATCATCATTACTACCACACTACACACCATCATCACTACCACACTACACACCATCATCACTACCACACTACACACCATCATCACTACCACACTACACACCATCATCACTACCACACTACACACCATCATCACTACCACACTACTCACCATCACTACCACACTACACACCATCATCACTACCACACTACTCACCATCATCATCACTACCACACTACTCACCATCACTACCACACTACTCACCAACACCATCACTAACACACTACTCACCAACACCATCACTACCACACTACTCACCATCATCACTACCACACTACTCACCAACACCATCACTACCACACTACTCACCAACACCATCACTACCACACTACTCACCATCATCACTACCACACTACTCACCATCATCACTACCACACTACTCACCAACACCATCACTACCACACTACTCACCAACACCATCACTACCACACTACTCACCATCATCACTACCACACTACTCACCATCATCACTACCACACTACTCACCACCACCATCACTACCACACTACTCACCACCACCATCACTACCACACTACTCACCAACACTAACACACTACTCACCAACACCATCACTACCACACTACTCACCATCATCACTACCACACTACTCACCATCATCACTACCACACTACTCACCATCATCATCACTACCACACTACTCACCATCATCACTACCACACTACTCACCATCATCATCACTACCACACTACTCACCAACACTAACACACTACTCACCACCACCATCACTACCACACTACTCACCACCACCATCACTACCACACTACTCACCAACACTAACACACTACTCACCAACACCATCACTACCACACTACTCACCATCATCACTACCACACTACTCACCATCATCACTACCACACTACTCACCATCACTACCACACTACTCACCAACACCATCACTACCACACTACTCACCATCACTACCACACTACTCACCACCATCACTACCACACTACTCACCATCACTACCACACTACTCACCAACACCATCACTACCACACTACTCACCATCATCACTACCACACATCTTGACAGTCGCCGTCAAACTGCACTTGACAAGTTGAGGGATAAAGTCCTGTCAATAATGTGTACGGTGTTGCTAAGACAAGTTGACGGGTGATCAAAATGGTGTGAGGACCATGAACATTTTCCCTTGCCTGCCCCTCTGGCCAGCCCTGGTGATCCTCTTGACTATATTGTCTGGCATCTAGGATATTAGCACCTGCTTAACTAGCTGGCCATGTGACTAGTTAGTCTGGCAAAATGGAGCGTCTTGGGGCTCACGACGTGGCGCAGCTCCTAAGGAAGAAAATAAAAACTCTTGGTTTCGGGTTTTTCGGTACAGTGGACCTTGTTAACTGGCACGGAGAGCAGGCTGCACTTAAAGTAGCCATCGATGCATCGGCTGCTGAGAGCTTCGAGCGGGAAGCCAGCGTCTTGTCAGAGCTGAAGGGGGCTGGAGGCGCGCCCCTCCTACTGGCGGTGTCTCACGACCCCTCAGCTCTCCTGACGACTTATAAAGGAAGCACCAACCTGGACAAGGTAATGTGGGACCAACAGTACGACTTGGTGAAGATCGGACTCCAGGTCGGCATAAAACTATTGCACATCCATTCAAAGGGCTATGTTCATAATGATGTAAAATCCGATAACATTATGATTCAAGGATCACCCCAGCAGCCTAAAATTAGCCTGATTGATTTCGGCCTGGCCTGCAAGAGCGGGAAATCTGTCTTCACGAAAGACGACTACTTGGATCTCCCGTTCTTCGCCCCAGAAGTTCTTGACGGGCACCGCAGCACATTTGCCGCCGATGTGTTTTCCTACGGTCGCTTGATGCAACAGATCCTAGAGGTAACAGGTACCAAAGATCCGGTACTAGTGAACCTGTTCCAAGAGGCGACATTGTCCAACCAAGAGTGGCGGCCATCCCTGCCCAACCTGCTCCGCCGCCTACAAGACCACATCAGAGACGACACCACCACGGACTCCACCTTCCACCGAGACCGCAAGAGGATTGAGCGGTATGAGGCAAAGTGCGCCAAGTGGGGGACAGACAGAGACGGACTGAGGATGCCTAAGGAGCAGGTTATGAGGGACAAGGCGCGGACGGAGGACTATTTATGCTTTCTCCGGGAGAAAATGTATGGTATCTTCACCCTGTGAGAAGGAACTGATTTAACATTATTAAGTTTATAATAAAAATTAAAGAAATAAAAAGTACTTTTATTAAATTACATATTTTTTGTGTTATTAATGTGTGTGTGAGTGTGTTGAGAATTGGTAAAACTCCATTCATTTACAAGCATCCACACGGCCTGTCTGTCTCTAGAACATCACTTCTTAATGTATTCCATTTTGTTAACTACTCGGACACTGAACAAATTCTTCCTAATGTCTTTGGTCTTCCTTAACCACTCTCACACCATGGGCACCAATCCTTCCCTCCGTCCCATCCCAAATCCTTATCCTGATCCCTTCCCAGTGCTATATAGTCGTAATGGCTTGGTGCTTTCCACCTGATAGTTCCCTTCACTCTCACACCAGAGTCGATGAGACGATGAGTCCCAATAACGTGGCTGAAGATATGATGACCCATATGATGAAGATGGAGAAGCGAGTACAATGTTCCGGTCCATCATGGACCATAATGAAATCATGTGTGTCTTGATGATGACATGATAATGACTTGATAACGGTTATAGTACGGACCAAAAAGGTTACCGTTTCTCCATCTTCTGATGTGTCATTAGTCATCAGGATGAGGATTTGGGATGGGACGGGTGAGGGAAGGAATGGTGCCCAAGCACTTGTGGACGGTCGGGGGATTGAACGCCGACCTACATGACGCGAAACCCTCGCTCTACCGCCCAGCCCAAGTGGTTGGGAGAAGTCTTCTTCAATAACTAAGTGTAAAAACATTTTCACCAGAAACAGTACTGAATCAGCCTTAATACAAATCACAAAGCCATTCGTGGCTTACCATTTAACAAGACCCCATGTATACCATTTTACACTTACCACCATCTCAATTCTCTCTGTCAAATTGACAGTCTGTCCCTTCCGTCCGTCTTACCTTACTGTAGTCGAGGACGGGCATGTCAACGAGGGTTCTAATCTGAACCTTCTTGCCGGTGAAGGAGATGAAACAGTTGGGCTTGCAGGCATGATCAAAGATGGAGGCTGAGAGATACATAGCCGAGCCAATAGTCAAGAGTGTCTTCTCCATCAGACTGAATCTGTTCACCAGCATCTGTGTCGAGGAGATGATAATTATTATTATTAACTTCTTTATATATTATTTTATTTATTAGGATCGGTAATAAAGGAGGTAACACGGCAGACATAAATAATTACTGACCCATATCGAATCTACCTATATTATCAAAAATATTTGAAAAAAATTATTTACAAACAGCTCTACTCCTATCATGTAAAATTCAATATACTTAGTCCCTGTCAGTTTGGCTTCCGCTCCCAAAAGAGTACCAATGATGCCATTGTTAGTCTGCTTGACTTAATCTGCTCAGCCCTTGACAAAAGTGAATATCCGATTGGACTCTTCATCGACCTGAGAAAGGCCTTTGATACTGTTAACCATAACGACCTCTTACTTAAACTCCAAGATTATGGAGTCCGTGGCCTTGCCCTGAACTATATCCGATCTTATCTTAGTGAGAGACACCAATATGTAGCCATCAATGATATAACCTCTCCTACTCTACCACTAACCGTAGGGGTACATCCTAGGACCCCTCCTGTTTCTTATATACATAAATGATCTCCCTAATGTCTCTAACATGCTTAAACCTATATTGTTTGCTGATGATACTACTCTCATCTACTCTGACCCCAACCCACTCATGTTAAATAATATTGTTAACAATGAATTAAAAAAAGTCCACTTGTGGATGTCAACCAACAAACTCACACTAAACATAGAAAAGGCCTACTATATCTTATTTGGAAACAAATCAACAAATGCAATTCAACTTCAGATAGATAATGTAAACATTAGCAATAAAAATGATGGAAAGTTCCTTGGCCTGTACTTAGACAAGAGACTCAACTTCAGCACCCATATACAACACATAACTTAAAAGGTTTCTAAAACAGTTGGTATACTCTCTGAGATCAGATATTATGTACCCTACTCTGCTCTCCTCTCACTCTATTATGCACTTATCTATCCCTATCTTACTTATGGTATCTGTGCTTGGGGTTCAACCTCTGCAAACTACCTCAAGCCCATCATCATCCAGCAAAAGTCTGCTATCAGGACAATAACTAACTCTACCTTCAGATAACACACAGCTCCCTTGTTCAAATCCCTAAACATGCTAAACATAAATTCACTCCATACATTCTCTTGTGTAAATTACGTGTATAAAACCCTTTTTCTAAGTGCAAACCCTGTTCTGAAACTCTTCCTGGACAGATGTAATAGAACACATGCCAACCACACCAGACATAAATATCTCTTTGATATCCCCAGAGTCAAACTTAATCTATATAAACACTCTATGCAAATAAAGGGACCTAGTCTAGGGAACTCACTCCCTAATGATTTGAAAAGCTGTCCAACTTTTGCCTTATTCAAAAATAAAACCAAAAAGTACCTAATTTCATCTTCATGGTTTTCTACCAAGTGCTATATCTTCACACTGTATCTAGTGCTACTCAATCCCCCAATATTTGTACCTAAGCCATATTACTTTACCATTGTAATCTTAGATATAATCTGATATCATGGTTGTTGTATTGAGTGCATTTTCTACTGCATCATTCCTTGAAACTTTTCCTGGAAATAATCCTCATATTGTGCTTCAGTGAACCAATGTATAACCCTGAAATGTTATCCTCATGTACCTAGTAATCCTTGTTTCTTTATTGTTTATTGTTATTATTGTGTATTATTCTAATCTGCTTTTGAGTCAAAATTTCTTCAAATTACCTGTAAACATTTTTTGTTGATTTTACTGTAATTATTCTACTTAAAATTATCTGTACTTGTAAAGAAAACCTGTAAAATACCTGCTAACATTTTATTTATCAATTTTACTGTTAATTTATCATTTATTTTTTCTCTTAGTTTAAGGACTTGCCCGAAACGCTATGCGTGCTAGTGGCTTCACAAGAATGTTAATTCAACTTATTTTCTATATTCTCTGTTAAAACCCAATGTAACTTCTTGCATATAAATAAACAAATAAATAAATAAATAAATAAATAAATAAATAAATAAATAAATAAATAAATAAATACATAAATAAATAAATATTGACAAAGTTTAATTACAATTTTGCCTAATCTGAGGATTTCAATTAAGTCTTACTAAAGTGAGGATAATGTTGGTATTCACTGTCACGCAGGACAGAGGGTCATACACAAGACAATAGGTCTAAACTGTAGGCTGAAGCACATATATAATATCTATATAATATCATGGTTACAGTCTATGTTTTAATATATGAATATGTAAAATCAACTTTCTATTGTGCACTGCCACACAAGGGCAGGAATGGGTTCATAAGAGATGCAACTTAAAAAATAATAAAAGAAAATTGTTCCTCATTCTTTAAAATGGACAAGCAAATTTTGGATAAATTGTTAGGATGTCATCCAGGATACCTGAGTCAATGAAATAATTACACAGCTGGTGGTACAAGAGGCCAGGAGGTCTAAAATCCTTTACGGTTTCACATTCATCAATATAGTGTTCTAGTGAGTGCATTAAAGGTTTATCACAGAGTTTACAATCTGAGTATTCTGGTAGTGGCTCAGCCTCACTAACCTGCCAGATGAGTCTATAGCCAAGGCAAATTACCACAATGACTACATCACATTGCCTGGTCCGGTTACTGTGCTGACCATACAAATACTTATTATTACAAAACTTGTCATAACATTTAATACTGCAGCTTTCAGGTTTCTGGGCATTTCTTAGTTCTTCTAAATCTGAATTAATTTCTTTAATTTGTATGTTTATAATAACTGTATTAGATAGTCCAAAGTCATAATCAATGTTTTCTTTCCTGCAAGCCTCATTGGCCAATCGATCTACAAAGTCATGTTTTCCAACTCCAACATGGAATGGGATCTACACAAATTTTATACAATAGTTATTATCATTGGCAAAAACTCCATTCCATTTAATATTACAAGCTACTTCAGACATACATTGTGATGGGTTATTTAAGGACTGCAGAGCACTTTTAGAGTCACAGAATATCACTTCACCACCATTGAGCTTAAGGTACTCAGTGGCTAGATAAATACCCAATAGCTCGGTCTGTGTCGTGCTTGCCCAGTTGTTCAATCTCTGTGTACTAGACATGATCATTTCATTCCCTTTATGTACTGCACATGCACAACCTGTTCTACCAGTGCCTAACTGCACAGAGCCATCAGTAAAGGCATAGGATTCAGTTGGTTTGAGATTTTGAAGATGACTGTCAATAGCTTCTAATGTTATAGATCTCATAGTTTCAGTGTTATACATTTGTTTTACACTGATGGGGGTATAATGCAGAGAGACCTCCACATCTTTCCAAGGGGGAATATAGTGAACAGTTTTATCAGGGTTAAGAGACACAATTAGTTTCAGAAGATTATAGGCACAACAACTGAGCCACACACTGTAAGGAGCTTTTTGCGGCGGATTGAGGGAACAGTCAGAATTGTTTAGAATGGATCTCTATTTAAACGGAATAGAGCTAGAGGGACCATTATTTTTGTAAAGTTTTGGCACAAAACAAACTACTAAGTAGAACTATTCTCTCGTAAACTGAAGATAATTTTAGTTCCTTTCTCATGTTAACAATTCTGACAATTCGAGGACAACCCAGGATGATGCGCATGGCATCATTCTGCACTACATCTAGGCCTTCAAGTATTAGATTTGGGGGTAAGGTCTATTCAAAGGACTCTCGTACATGGGATCTCAATCCTCTTCTGATTGATCTCATTAAATTGGCTTCTGCAAACATTGATATAAAGGAGTTAGTGTCCCATATCAGATCCGTTGACATGTCCCTACAACGTATTGGGTCCCGCACCGGCCCTTTGGGGTAGTGGAGGTGTCGGCTCCGGTGGTGGAAGTTAAACGGTGTGTTTGTTTTTCACTGTGACTTTCCGGTTCCTTCCTGGGAGGTACTCCCTCACCTACTTCAGCACTGTTACAGATATACAAGAACGCACGCGCGCGCGCACACCCACACCCACCCACACACACACACACACACACACACACACACACACACACACACACACACACACACACACACACACACACACACACACACACACAGTCTCTCTCTCTCTCTCTCTCTCTCTCTCTCTCTCTCTCTCTCTCTCTCTCTCTCTCTCTCTCTCTCTCTCTCTCTCTCTCTCTCTATCTCTCTCTCACTCTCTCTCACTCTCTCTCTCTCTCTCTCTCTCTCACTCTCTCTCTCTCTCTCTCTCTCTCTCTCTCTCTCTCTCTCTCTCTCTCTCTCTCTCTCTCTCTCTCTCTCTCTCTCTCTCTCTCTCTCTCTCTCTCTCTCTCCTCCCTTCCCCCCTGGAGCATAGGCTTTAATTAAGACCCCATGTTTGAAGTAGATTTTGAAGGTTTCAAACTGGGTGTCCACAACCACAAGCTTTTCGCAGGGAAATCATCAAAGAGAGATTTAATGGGTATTTTAATTGGACATTCGTACCCGCGGCTGTGCTACAGATGGTGCCCAAGCGGCCCTGGTGTTCTCTTCTACACAGGTCGAAGATCAGGGCGGTCGATGAAGAGGATGGGAGGGATAGAAGATTGGGAGGTAGGACGAGGGTCGAGGCTTGAGAGGGGAGGGATAGGTATGGTGAGAAATAGGGTTAATTTCACATCGGAATCAAGTATAACGAGCCAAGAATATACCCGTCAAACACACACCGAAAGAGGTGTATACACACCTGTACAGGTGTGTGTACACCTGTACACACACCGTACAGGTGTACACACACCTGTACGACGTTGGTATAACGTTCCAACAAGTTTTAACACCTGCTAACCAGTTATAACAACCAATATAGCAAGTTGTAACAACGTTCTAATACGTCATAAACACGTTAAGCCAAGATGTAACAACTTTATTACAAGTTGTAACAAGCGGAAAATAGAGACAGTTTCGGTTTGTGTTTCCAGGGATTTTGAGCCACGGGAAATAAGATAAGAGTCTGGAATGTCATCAATTTGAAGACAGCAGAACAGTGCAAACCTGGAACTAGCAGATCCATTGTTTACTACAGTGAAAAGGCCCACACACTTTTCACATGTGTGAAAACAACATGTGTAAAACATGTGTATGGGGCAAATAACTACATCAGCTGACTAACAGATGTTGTCACATCTCACAATCGACTTGAGAATGGTTCCGGGGTCAGATTCACGAAGCAGTTACGCAAGCACTTACGAACCTGGGGCCAGATTCACGAAGCAGTTATGCAAGAACTTACGGACCTGGGGCCAGATTCACGAAGCAGTTACGCAAGAACTTACGAACCTGGGGCCAGATTCACGAAGCAGTTACACAAGAACTTACGAACCTGTACATCTTTCTTCAATCTTTGACGGCTTTGGTTACATTTATTAAACAGTTTACAAGCATGAAAACTTGCCAATCAACTGTTGTTATTGTTATAAACAGCCTCCTGGTGCTTCGGAGCTCATTAACTGTTTAATAACTGTAAACAAAGCCGCCAAAGATTGAGAAAAGATGTACAGGTTCGTAAGTACGTGCGTAACTGCTTCGTGAATCTGATTCCCAGGTCGGACCGAAACGTCGTCGTCCCTTCACCTTCTAGTATATGGTCTGGTCAACATACTTCAGCCACGTTATTGTGACTCATCGCCTACAGATGTTGTCACAGCTCGAATAAGTCTTGGCTACAAGTATCTCTGGCAGTTCGGCTTGTATAGGGATCTAGATGAAGTAAAGTGTAAAGTGTGTGGACAAAGCCAGGGACACACACTCGAACACTCTATCTTGGATTGTAAAATTGAGCCATTTAGAGGTAAATCTAAACTCACGCTGTATGATATCGCAACCTATCTTGGATAAAATAGCTGAAATCCTTGCGCTGTATCCATATTTCGCTCCCAATAGGTAAACGACATATGAGATTAAGAAACAAGTAGTGTATTGTGAAGACTAATAATAAACTGCAGCTCCCCTGTGACTCTGTAATATCTCCATTGCTCAAACAATTATGTATTAGCGATAATTACCATTAATGTATAATGACTTACAGTAAATATATAGCTCTTGAAATAGAATATTCTCTGTAACTAGCTGACATTGTAACTATAGTGTGTGAAGGATAGATGTAATTGTTAATGTAATAGTCACCCCTCAGGTCTGATAAAGACCTTTTGTGCCCTCTGTAATCATTTTTGCGCTACCGCTCACAGGATCAGTATGGGGTGCACAATAAACTACCCGCCTCCGGTGGCACCAATCAAAATCAGGAACGATCCCATGGCAACAGGACAGAGATGATTAGTCAACGTTTTAATTCACCTGATGTCTCTGTTCACCTAGTGGTAATTAGGAACATAGAGAGTTGTTGTGGTCGTCATCCTGGAGACTACTTAAACTATTATATAAGCCACACCCCCCCCCCCCCACATACACACAAGGGGGCCCTGTAGCTGAATGGACAGCGCTTGGGACTCGTAATCCTAGGGTCCGGGTTCGATCCCCGGCGATGGCAGAAAACAAATGGGCAGAGTTTCTTTCACTCTGATGCCCCCTGTTACCTAGCAGTATATAGGTACCTGGGAGTTAAGCAGCTGTTACGGGCTGCTTCCTGAGTGTGTGTGTGTGTGTGTGTGTGTGTG